>NC_044346.1:20630686-20735686 GCF_007364275.1 Archocentrus centrarchus | reverse complement strand
TTTTTGTTTTATAGTTGTGAGGCAGGCTCAGTGGGAGGGAGAAGGCAGGATTAGAAAGTTATCCAGATAACCCTTTAATACAGGGTCTCTTAAACTCAACAGCACATAAATGAAATGTGAAATCTATTCTCTTTTCCCAGAACACATGCTGATGTAAATATATAACCACTCTTGCCTGGAAGGGAACCCAAATGCAAGAGGGAACACAGCCAAATTGATGCTGATGCAGAATTTATGTTCAGTTAGGAATTAAGAGAGTAAATCAGTGTGCAAGACGGGTACATAAATTATTAATTTAGCTGCCAACAACAAAAAACAGTAAGTCAAACACTTATCTGCGCAGTCTATTTAATACAACACCTTTCCCAAAAAATTAAAACTGAATGCAATGATTTGCAAACCATTTAAACATTAAAATAATACAGAAAATAATAAAATACAGTGTTGATGAAACAGAATTTGCTGTTGTAGCTGTTCTTGATTTTGTTTGTTTGTCTTTTGTTTTGTTTGTGTGTGTGTGTGTGTGTGTGTGTGTGTGTGTGTGTGTGTGTGTGTGTGTGTGTGTGTGCAGGTGAGTGAGTGAGTGTGTTTTTAAATAAATGGTATTTCTGAATTTAATACCACCAAATCATTTTAAAGGATAGTGGACACTTGTATATTTACCCCTGTGTGGTTTCGCCTTGTCTTTTCTTACAATCATCTGTGGGTCTTTTTGAAGTGAGGAGACAAATTAATTTAGTTTTTAGAGCAAAAGGTTTTGCCATTCATGCGTGTTTGAGGCTTTTTTCATTTCCTAATGCTCCAAATGTCCATTATGCGACCTGCTGGCCATTAAAAATAATGCATGTTTAGGTGACTTCCACTTTGGCTTCAGTTTTCAGAAACACATTCACCTTATTTTACTGTCTATGATGTAAACACAGCACAACTAGAATAAAGATCACAACATTTACAACACCGCCAGTTAAATTAATGATGATTGATGATTTGCACTTTAGCAATCTCATGAGTGTTTGTGGTCACAAGTGCAGTACACACTACACACACGCAAAAAGTAAAGAAATCTGAGTGAAATGCAGTAAACATCAAGTTAAATGCTCTATTTAAATAAGAACACTGCGTTTATACTGTAGTGAAAAATATGGAAGTACTGGTGACCAAAAGTCACTCACTATAGAGCACTTTTTGAATCTTGTGACGTGTGTAATACAAATATGGAGGATAAATTGATACAGTAACAATAATACTATGATGAAAATTCACCCAAATACAATCATACCCCGCAACACTATCGTCTAACACTACAGGAAGCTCCCCACTAAAGCCCTTTAAAGGTTTAAGTGTCTCAGGACGGCTGTTTCAAAGCTTCTCTGTCTGATTGAAATTTTTTTATCTCCTCCTCTGTGCAGTTAAGCAAGATCGATGATTTGTTAATATTCAAAAGAAAATAAAACTGCTGCCTTTTCCAGCAAAATCTTTTAAGCTCATAAATTTGATGTTTTAAGGAGCACACATTCCCACACATTCTTTGGCAAAAATTTAATTTAAAAACACTATACTGTGATTTGGACAGTTACGCATTTTTGTGCCTTCGTGTTTGTGCACATATAGATGTTATATGATAGATAGAGCCATTTTTCTCTCAGTGGGGAAATTGCACAGACTCAGTGGTAACTGGACAGACACATGAAGTCAAAGTAACTGTTATTGTATTATATATCTTGTTGATGATGCTTTGCAGCCATTCTCTGCAGCTGCCTTTATCTCTGGTATGCCTCGTGGTCTCTCTGCCTGTACGACGGTCTTCAGAAAGTGGAATGCCACACAGCAAGACTGAGATCAAGGTCGTTTAGATCTTTCATGCATGTGATATGCGATATGCATGTGATATTGGACTCACTTTTATCCTCAAAACTTTCTTTGTGGCATCCATTCAACAAGGTACTAGAAACATTCCACAGAGATTTTGATCCATAGTGACATTATTCCATTGCACAGTTGCTGCAGACTTGTCTTCAATCTCCCGTTCCACCACATCCCAGAGGTGCTCTGTTGGATTGAGATCTGGTAACTGTGGAGGTCAGTGAATTCACTATCATGTTTAAAAACCCAGTTTGAGATAGAAGCCCAAAGTGTCTCAAGAAAATGCACGCCACCTCATCACCACCACCAGCCTGAACCATTGATACATGCCAGGATGAATCCACACTTTCATGTTGTTTACACCAAATTCTGGCCCTACTTTCCAAATGTCGAGACCCATCAGATCAGGCAATATTTTTCCAATCTTCTACAGTCCAGTAGTAGCCCCAGTTTCCTGTCCTTTGCTGACAGAAGTGGCACCTGGTGTGATTTTTCTGCTTCAAAGTTCAACATGTTGTGCACTTTAGAGATGCCCTTCTGCATACCTTGGTTGTAACAAGTGGTTATTTGAGTTACTGTTGTCTTCCTATCACCTCAAAGCAATCTGGCTGTTCTCCTCTGACCTCTGGCATCAACAAGGCATTTTCTCCCAGAGAACTGCCGCTCACTGGATATTTTCTCTCTTTCCACCATTCTCTGTAAAACCTAGAGATGGTTGTGTGGCAAAATCCCAGTAGATCAGCAGTTTCTGAAATACTCAGACCAACCCGTCTGCCACCAACAACCATGCCACATTCAAAGTCAATTAAATCACCTCTCTTCCCTACTCTGACACTCAGTTTGAACTTCAGCAGGTGGTCTTGACCCTGTCTACATGCCTAAATGCATTGAGTTGCTGCCATGTGATGGGCTGATTAGATATCTGCGTAACTAATAAAGTGGCTGGTGAGTGTGTATATATACATAAGTTCAGTGTCTCTAACAAGTTAGCTCCTTTCCATAGTTTGATGTGATATGTCACTGTGAAATCTTGCTCGGTCCTTGCTTCTCTGACTCTTTGTCATTTCTTTGCCTTAATGATACTGCTGCTTGTTTCATGCTTCCTCGCAGCTTTGATTTATGTATGTGTGTGTGTGTGTGTGCCTGTGTGTGTGTGTGCGTGTGTATTGACTTTGTAGTATTGATTGGATAAAGCAGCAGGGTGGTCCTGCACTTAGTCATCAGCACATCCTGAAGCTGAAGAAAAGCCCTGTTTCTCAGAATCTGGCAAACAAAAGCGGTAAAAGTTAAATCGGCCGTATTAAACTGCTCCTCTCAGTCATTTATTTATGGAAAAAATGAATCTCTCCAACTGGCTGTTGCTCTACGGGGCCAATCTATGAGTAACACATCTCCCATCTGTGTAATTCACAAACTGACCTCGGCTGTTTGACTTATTGATTTTTGCTAGAGTGGGGCTCCTAAAGCATCCCTCCCCTCCTGTTGGTGGGACTCCATCCAGAACATAAGGTGTTCCAGCTCCATGGCTCCGGCACATCCTGTGGTCGTCCCAGGGTTACTGCGGGGAAGTGAGGAGGGTTCTGCCTGGCTGGTCCGCTGGGTGCCCCGGGTGTCTGCATGGGATGGCTCCCACTGGGCCCACTCCCACAGATCATTACTGTCTATGAATAGCTGCTGCATTGCAGATGGAGAGAAAAGAGGGAGGAGAAGGAAGGGTGCGAAGGAGGTGTAGTAATAGATGGATGAAAGTAATGTTTTTTGGAGAAGGGGAATAAGCTAATGTACAGAGGCCAAAAATTAGATTTGTCTTTCTGAGAGTGTGCACGTGTGGTGCTACGGGTGAAATTTTATTTTCAAGGAAAACTCAGGTCCCCTACTGTGATGATGTGAAACAGTGCTGGCAATTTTCTGTGTCAATATCTGCGCAAGCAACAAATCATCACATCAGCTTATTGCACCGGCTTCCAAAAAGTTTATGATTGTACAGAAGCAATAACATGGACAGGTACTCATAGAGAGAAGGGTGCAGAGAGGAGTGAGTGAACGCAGCCAGACTAGGTGGGAAAGAAGATAATAAAGAGGATGCGTCCATCGCCTCATTACATTTTAGAGTCTTTGATTACCATGTAATGATTGCTGCAGCCTCACAAACCTTCATGTTCACTCATAGCTACAAAGACACCTGCCACACTGTAATGACTTATTACAAATTGTCCTATGCACCCTAACATGAGCCATATTGTTGCACAAAAAAACTAAGTCTAACGCTAAAGCCATGCTCTTATTTTTTTTTCAGGCAAATCCCAAAAATGTTACTATGTGAAATTCAACCTCACACTATGTTTCTGCCTGGAATCGAACCAGTAACCTTTTTCTTGCCACGCGAACTTTTCACAGTACATGTGAAAATTTGTTAAAACTCAAGCTCACACTGGTGGAAGGTTTGCCAATTAATGAAGTAATCAATTAGCTGATCGACAAACAATTCAATGGCATTTGACAATTAACTCTTTGGCCATTCTTCAGACAGAAATGCTCAAAATTAATTTATGGCATCATGGTGTCACCCACTGGACACCATAATTTGAAGGCCACTTTTTGTTGGAGCCAGAAGTTACCTTATATGGATGAAAGGGTGGAATGCTAGCTTGGTTAGCAAGCTGCACTCATACACTGGACAAGTGCAATGCACAGACATAAATATTGCCTAATTAGCACAGACTAAAAAAAATACTAGGCGGAAGCACAACTTGGATAGTCTGCACCACAAAGCAAGCTATAATATTAGTCAGATAATCCATTAAAAACCCACACACACAGTGATGGAGGTCCACATCCATCCAAAAAAAGGTCACTCTGGCCCCTCAGCCAAATACTACATGCAGCTGGGGTCAACCATCCAAAGCAACAGACAGTGAACAAGAGAGGTGAAGGAGAGAGTGCAGGCAGGGTGGAGTTCAGGGGAGATGAGTATCAGGGGTGATTTGTGACAGAAAGATAGCAGCAAGAGTGGAAGGGGGGGTTTACAGGATGGTAGTGAGACCTGCTATGATGTGTGGTTTGGAGACAGGAGCCCAAGCTGGAGGTGGCAGAGCTGAAGATTTTTATCAAGAGTGACCAGGATGGTCAGGATTAGAAATGAGTACAGTTTTTGAGACCAAGTTAGAGAGGAAAAGCTGAGATGGTTTGGAGGACATGCAGAGGGTTGACGTAACAGAGGAGGATGCTACAGACAGGGTGAGATGGAGGCAGATGGTGGTGGTGACTCCTAAAGGGAGCAGCCTAAAGAAGAAGGTAAACCTATAAATAAAATTATGTGAGTTTGATAATGAAAAAATTAAACACCCACATTAATAGATTATTTTAGCTCAAGCTCAGGTTAATTATTTGGTTAGCAGAAGCGTAGTTCTTAGTTCTATAACATTACTGAGGAGGACACTGACTTTGGAGTGCACAGGCCTGTGCAGGTCAGGCTTTGAGAAGTACGCCTCAGATCTCTTTGGAACTAAAAACAGGTCATTTTTTAGCTTGTGCAGCTAGTTTGAAAGCACGATCTCATTCAAAATTTGTAAAACAAATGGAAATGTGTTGAGGCTATTCTGTGCTAACTGTCGTGTTTCCAACTTGCCCTGGCTTTTGGTGAGTTTGTACTTTGCACAATTTCCAGATATTTTTGCACCTTTATAACTGTAATTATGCATTCTAGTTTGTAGCCCATAAATGTTACCCACTGTACAGGTTTATTAATAATACAGGGTTGCTGCGATAAATGTAAATTTAACAGGTCTGGCTGTGCATTTTAGTTTATAAGCTATGCTGAACAAAATGCCCCCTATTAAAGCTGGTATTTAAAGGGGTTTTCTGTTTTGTTTTGTTTTGTTAAGTATCAAGTAGTATTTATAAAAAAATAAATAAATAAAAGAGCATTTAAAAAGTTCAGCCCACTTTGATGGGGAAAATTATACATAGAGGCCAAAGCCATATTTTGTTGCAGGCTGTAGTGTTGCACATTGTAACACTGGAGTCTGAGGGGACTGCATTTTGGATGCAGCCTCAGGCACCAGGAGGAACAGCAGCCTTGGTTTTTCAGCTCTGGAGGTTGCCCCCACCCTTATCGTAAACAAGCAATTTCACATTTTTCCACTGACTTACATTTTTCAAAGTGCCCCAGGATTAATCGATAGAACCAAAAATTAGTTTATTGATCATGAAAACTATTAGCTGCAGCCATAGTTGGCCGTTATTTTCATTTTGATCGACTAATCGACCTCTGCACACGCAACAAACGACCTGTCTGCCGGCTTCCGTCTACTATTAATTATTATCGACTGATTGTCTGGCCTGTTGAATGATGATAATGATGAACATTGTGAAAATAGTCCCCTCTCTCCGCTGTCAAATGCCTCTGGCTTGCTATGTATCATTAGGCAGAGATTTGACATGAACGTGTCCTTGTGGCAGATGTTTGTGGTTACTTGAAATGCCTTGGCTCGTAAGAGTAGCCCTCCTCCTCCTACTCCTCCTCTCTCCCTCTCTGTGTCTATATACTCCGCTATATTCGGCTCACTCCTCCAGTCGCGGTTACCGGGCGTGCGGTTGCCAGGAGAGACGCGCGTGCAGTGCGGTGTACAGTTTTAACGGCAGAGCGGCACGGGATCTCCCCCCCGCCATTTCATCGTGTCGAGCCCTGGAATGTCGAGTAGCGGCTCGGGCTCTTCTTCGCGGAAGGAGTTCGATGTGAAGCAGATCCTCAGGATCCGATGGAGGTGGTTCGGTCACCCCGCGGTCCCTCCGCCTCATTCCCCGCCGCTAGGAGACTACTTCCCCGGGAGGAGAGCGGGTGGCAGTTCCGGAGACGGACCCTCAGTTAGCGGCTCAAGCAACTCGAATTCAAGCAGCGTAAACCCCAACGCGGGGAGTCACAGCGGTCTAGTGGCCAGCGGCAGCGCTGGGTCTAACCTGTGTAACGGCAGCGGCAGCAGCAGAAAGTTTGCTGATCCGGTTGGGAGTCGGGGCGGTCCGGGAGGAGCGGCAGCTGGAGCGACGGGGAGCTCCTGTCCCCGCTCGTTCAGCCAGCCAGAGTGCAGAAGCTCCTCCGCGGCGCTGTCGTGGGTCTCCCCGCCGCCTCAACGTCGCTCTCGCCCTGTGACGAGCATGGAGCCCCCCGGAGAGGCGCCTGCGCCCCAGCTGGTGCCCGAGCCACCCGGGGTTGAGGAGGAGGAGGAGGAGGCGGCAACGGCACCGGTGGTTTGCACCGAAGAGAACAACAACCACCCGGAAACAGACTCCAGCTCCTGCAGGTAGTAGTAGTAGGGGGATGCTGGGGTAGTTTGCGGTCTGTTCCGGACTTTTCCGGTGAAACTTGCGAGCAGAATTTCTACACTTATTTTGTGCAATTCACAAAACGCGCACTTCACCGAAAAGTTTGAACAAGTGAAGAACTCCTCAGTGTTGGGTTCAATTCATCAGAAAAGTATTTGGCGAGCTGTAATTTGATGAACCATTGTCATTTTAACTGCTGTCTTCTAGTTAGGCCAATTGCAGGCTATTATGTTGTTAAGGTATGATCTACTTTCATTTGCTTTGAGACAAATAATGTGTTATAGTAGGCAAAACATTAAGCACAAAATAGCTTTCCCCCTGCTGAGTTAATAGAATAAGAAGGATGTTCAGGCAGCATGCTCTTGCCACTCAATGTACAGATAGATGGAAAGATGGATAAAGAATGTGAGGGCAATGTACATTTGGGTGTGGTGCACTGATTTCTCCCTCCAACCTCCTAATGAGATTTCATCATTCAGGCTCTGTTATTAGAGGATGCATACAAACACAAACAGATATTCACTCTTGTGCATGTGGGATTTTCAGAGTCATTTACAAGCTGACTCCAGGGCTAAGCTCTGCATGTTGCTGCATACTGCTCTTGACATTTGTATTGTTTTGTTTTCAGCATCAGAGTCTGAGGCTTTTATTCATAATCCTTAGGGTTCTGCATGCTTGTGTGCACATGCAGGGAAGAATGTGTTGCATCTGTGTGGCCATCAAGATATAGTGGTGTGAAAAAGCATTTAAGTAGCAGTTGCCTTGGAGATAGGAAAACAAAGTAATTAAGATGCTATAACTACTCTTCTACACTAGTCAGATTTATGTTTTATTATGTTATATCATTTATAAATGTGCAGTGAGCTTGTTTAGGTATGTTTACTATATGGGCAAAATGCATCTGTCGTTCTCTGTGTTCCCCAGACACATCAAAAAATATAAATGTTCATAGGGAACAATTCACACAATATTAACACGGCTTTCATCAGAGCTAAAGTTGATGCACATATTTCCTAAAATGGATTGTTTGATACCTTTCCATTAAGTCGTTTTCATCGCAAATGTGTATGTTTCTGTGAGAGGTTTTTAAAATATCCATTGTTATGCAAGGCTTGATTTCATATCTTCAGTGATGATGGGAGTCCGGCGGTGCTTACACGGAAAATTACTTCTGCCTAATAGTAGCGCACGTATATGCGCGCACACACCTCATTAGCACAGGCAAAGAAATTTTTTGCTGCATGAGTCTGAATGGAAATGTATACGGATGCAGCCATGTCCTTCCACACATTATTGTTGCCATACCAACCCAGACATTAGTGTATGCTGCATACATGTGTAGCTTTTAGCATGTTTGTTTTGTGCTGCATGTGGGTTTGTTTGTATGTTTCTCAGTGCGATTCATCCTTTCCCTCAGAGAGCTCCTGTGTACAGTATGATACTCCAAAACACGGGTGGCAGAATCCCAAATGGGATCATGGGAAGGGACGCGCACAGAATCCCAGAGTGACTGAAGGCGCTGCTCAGCTCCACTCATCTCCTCCTCTGCTTTTCACTATCACACCCCACCCAGCTTTCTCCCCATTTAATCCTGGTGTACCTCCCTTACTTACCCTCTTTCTCCTCCTGTCCCACATTCATCTCTGCCCACCCCTGGCCATTCATCCCCCCCCCCCCCCCCCCCCCCCCTTCCTTTATTTCCCTGCTAATGTGTTGGGAAGTGAGCATATAAAAGAGACAGAGAGAGAGGCAGGGAGAGAGACGCTGAATGACAGTTGGGTGAGTGCCCTTGCCTGGTGCAGGGGTTTAAAAAATCTGGCTTCATGGTGTTGAATTGCCCTAGACACACACTCTCTCTTTCTGCTTTCCTTCTCTGTCTCTCTTTCTCTCTCTGTCCATATTGAGTGCTTGCC
Organism: Archocentrus centrarchus; assembly: GCF_007364275.1. Classification (NCBI taxonomy): domain Eukaryota; kingdom Metazoa; phylum Chordata; class Actinopteri; order Cichliformes; family Cichlidae; genus Archocentrus; species Archocentrus centrarchus. The sequence goes on along the minus strand of NC_044346.1, from coordinate 20,726,588 downwards.
AGGCTCAGTTAAGGGGACTGGAAGGCAGCGTTCCCCCACTTCAAAGCCATCTCCTCTGGCAGTATTTAGCCACACCATTCGTCTACATGCACACAAGCGCACACACACACACACACGCACACGCTAGAGAGCAGGAAAGCCAGCCAAAACGCCTCCTTGGAGGGTTGGAACGGGAAGGGGAAGAGAGAAAATGGAGGCAAGGATGAATGTTGGGATGAGGTGGAATGAAGTGAGTGAGTGATGAGATTAGTTGGAGATATGAAAGTGGGAACAGGAGAGCGAGAGCACACAGAGGCTGAAGATGAGCCCTGCTATAGCATTTGATCACACTAAATGTGTGCATATACACACCAGGTGCACCATTCTTTTTCCTGACAGCATGAGCGATTGTTCATTTAAAGTCACAAATGAGTCATTTCTCCCATTAAGCCCTGCACTTTGCATTAACTGATTTGATATGGTGACCTTGTTATGCCTGCCCAAACATCCAGCAGGTATGGTCCTCCACCTAAGAGTAATGTTTCTGTCCACTGACAAATGTAAATGCAGCAGTCACTCTCCTTTTAGCTCTATTTGGACTCCAGCAGCTGTTGATATAAATAAAGTGTCTTTAGCTGGAAAAATGGTTGATTATATGTTAGTGCTGTCAAAACCCCACACAGAATTGAACCATTAAATCTTGCATTACAGCGCCAATCCCTCCCAACCCTTGCTGGGCTTAAGCATCCAAGAGTTTTGTATTTTTAAGACATTTTCATAGACACAAGCTTCAATGATTAAGCTGGCTTATGTGTGTTATCAGCTCACTGTTATTTACACATAACCTGGCTCCATATGTAGTGGTTTGCACATTCACCTAACAAGCGAAAGATTCCCGGTTCGATCTCAGGAGGAGACACAAATCCCTTGGGGGGGTTGCATCAGGAAGAGCATCCGGTGTAAAAAAAGTAAATAAATAAGTAAATGAGGGAGCAGCAACTTTTTCTTTTTTTTTCAACCCTGAAAGAGCCGGATAAAGGTCATAACCATTGCAATAAAGATTTAAACAAACAAAAAACCATGACTATTGATTTTGTTTTCATTTAATCAGTGTATATTTCTGTTTATTAAAAGTCCATAAAATAACAGCAGCACAGACTCTTGGCCTGTACTGTGCATGGATCGATTGTGCATACATGCTTAGTCACCACCACTAATGCCCTTTCTGAGTTGGGAGAAAAAAAGACACTTTTAATTAGGATGCAGATTTTGTCTGAAGAAAAACGGGCTAAAACGAAAATGTACATAACCAGAAAAGAAAGAAAAGGATACATCTGTTGTTTTTTTTTTTAATATGCAGTTTATGTAATATACAGCACTTTTTAGAGGTTGCTCAAAACAGCTGCCTGCTACATCTGAGGAAAACAGATAAGAGTATTACGATTCAACTCAAAACAGTAAAATTCAAAGGATGGAAAATCTAAAACAATGAACACAAACAATCTTGTAAAGTTTGTTGAATCAGGTGGTAATTCCCTGTGGGATTATCACTACAAATGACCCTTTAAAAAAAATTGCACATTCGTTTGAGCTAATGAAGCATACATTTACTGTAACTTATGTAAAAGCTTTTCCTCTCACAAACAAAATCTAAAGAGAAATCCCTTTTCCAAGACAAGTGTCAGTCAATTTACATACAGTACAGGAGAGAGGATAATGGTAATACACAGCAACTGTGCATCAAAAATACAGATCAGAAAAGAGGAACTTCCAGTGCTAAGTGCTTGTCAGACCCTCTAATACCAGAAATAGGACATGCTAGACCTATACAAGAGAATTATTCATGATTAAATAATCCAGTCTTTCCATTTGATAACATGTTTTGTACACAAGTCACATTCTGTAGTGGCTTTTCCAGAATTTGTATCTCTTTCTAGCGTTCTCTTTATTCATTCCTGAGAGAACATGCACGTGGAAAATTGCAATTTAAGACAGTTTGATTTGCAACAGCTTAAGCTTTGAATACACACACACACGTACTTCACAGAAAGAGTGGGCTTTCTCTTTTAACTGTGGAGTTGAATTCATATCATCCTTGGAGTATCAGTTTATTTTTTATGTCTTTGTGCTGCGGGGCCGGTCCTGCCACTTCTGCTGTTAAATTAAAAATTGAAGTACAGTACTGGCTCTCATAAATTAAATGCTGGTTTGGGAGCCGTGATGGCTGATGATTCACAGGGTGGCTCATCTCTGACAATCACATGCGCAGATAAACTCAGCAGTAATGTTGAAGCCTTCCTGGCCCACAACCCTCCTCTGTCCCCTGTTGTTGGTATAGATGCAAGGAAACCGGTTGCCATTAGGGAGCAGAGTAAATTACTGCGTATCCTATGGGCTCAGCTCCCATAGCTATTTAATTGGCAGATTTTCTTTAAAGAGGGCTAAATTTATCTGGCCATTTACTCCTCGTAATTGAACCATTAAAGATCTTTTGTCTGCTTCTGGCGACATACAGTAACCTTGTTAAAAAGTAAAGAAGAGGGAATACGTGTGAGGGAATGATATAAATATGGTACATTAGAAGACACAGAACAGCTGGCCTAGCTCTCTCCACACATCTGTCTCTTTGTTCACAACAAATATACTGAAAGTTTCTGTCTCTTTCTTTTTGTGTCCTTGTCCGTGTGTGTCTGTTGAATGGTTGTCCTTGTCTGCATGCCACTGTGTGGGCGCAGGACGTCTAACAGCAGTGCCACACTCTCCTCGTGCGTGTCGATGGAGCCATGTGCATGTCCAGAGGAGTGCATGTTCACTGCTCTGTCCCATGCTGATGTCACCTTCCGCAAGATGGAGGGCTACCTGCGGACGAGACAGCTGTGTGATGTCATACTGGTGGCTGGCGAGAAGCGGATACCTGCTCACAGGTAGGAGCAGAGGAGCACTAAAATGCTACACACAGACAGTAAAGACTGCGATGGTAATGGTTATTTACATTATTACTGCAGTTCTTTGTTATGTTTAAGATTAAATGATTGTTTGAGCCAAAAGGAGATTCATAAATCATGAAAACACAATTTCCCAGAGCCTACATGATGTTTTCTATAACACAAAGTTAAAAATCCTTACAAAACTAGAGAACTTGATTAGAATTTTCACATCAAAATGCTGATGCGCTGATCAATGAGTAGTCAGCAGTTATTACTACATTATAACAGTATATTTTTATGAGTAAATGAGCACTTAGTAGTAATGGTCAACCTGTATCTGTTTTTTCATCTGTTTTCTAATAGTTAAAAACCATATTCTTTCAAATTAAATAAAACAATTAGTTTACCTGCGCTCTTTGAAAAACACACTTAAAAGTCATGGATGGCTGTAACATTTGGTGTAAATGAAGATGAAGACCCAAATAGCAGTGAAGTTCAGCTGCATCCACACAGGGAGCGATTCACTCGTTGCACATGGCTGTGAAACTGACAGTTGGTCCCTAGTGGACGTTTCAGGCTCCAGTTGCCTAGGTAACCCACTAATGTATTTACTACCATGTCATATGTCAAGCAGATGTCTTGCACTACAGCTATTGGTAGTCTTTTGAATCGCTCACCTAAAAAGTCACAAAGTATAAAACATTTAGATCAGATATCAAAAATCAAGTTTCCTGCAACCAAGATGGCGACAATGGATATGCTCATCTTGAGGTTTCAAAACAGGATCTCAGAAATCGATGGATGACATCACATTAACAGTTCATTTTTAATACTGTATGATCAAGGTTGAGAAAAGTTTATCTCAGGACATGCCCACTTCACATCGGTAGCTTTTTTTCCCCACGTTAGTTGCTTGAATTTCCAGAGTGTCATTGACTTTCTATTAAAATCACAAGTTGAGAACAACAGACCTTGTAAGTTAAGGGGTAGTGTAAAGGGATATTTCATCACTTGAATGTATATTCCAGATCCCTGAATTGTTACCTTTTAAAGAAAAAGGAAATACTAAGATGGTGGCTGTATTAGTCATTCATTAGTCATTCAATCCTTTCAGTAGATTGATAGTACTGTGATCTTTAACTGTAATTTTTTTTTGTTGTTGTTCTTATTTTTTATTTGTTGAGGGAAAAAATGTTGTGTGAGCCAGCACAACCAATTTCAGTGTGGTTTTTTTGCACTTTCTGTGGTTTCTAATCACCACATCATTGTGACTCTCTCCCTGTGTGGACACAGCTTTAGACTAGCTGAAATCTGCCCCTCCATGGCTTGCTATCATTGTATTTTTAATGTAATAAGATATATGCTATTATAAATAAACCATCCCAAGCAGCCACTTCTTAAAGATTAAGGGTGGAGGGTGAGACTTCTCTCAATAAAAGAATACATTAAATGTCAGTCAGTAAAGTACAGCACGTACAGGTAAATGTGCTATCGTGTAATAAAGAAGGCATTGAAAACAAACAAAACTTTAGCCAAGAGAGTGTGTCAGATGATGTCATCCTCAGGTTGTTTAGTTATTAATATGTTGCTGCTTGGTTTGAATTATTGTACCACCAAAAAGTCCTGAGCTTAATCTTCATGCTAAAATCTTTGTTGTCAAGACAGTGCATATTTTCATAATCAGTATTGGTGTCACTGTGAGCCTGATGGCTGGCACTGTCACTTTATAGTGGCTTAGCTTAAAGAATAGTGCTTATTTAAAGCTGTAGAGGACTAGAGTGACAGCCTGAATAGTTTTTTTTTTGGACTTATGTCAATGTGCAAAACAGTTGACAAGAGACAGTGTTAAAAAAAGATGAGAGCCTCAGCCAACGCAGTGGACCAGGCAAAAGGGTTGATGCATCATCTGCTTAATAAGCAGATTGTGCAGACAAAACTTTGTCAACAGACAGACAAGAACACCTGCCAAGGTGCTCAAAAGTACCTTTGATCCCACCTCCGTTTGGTTTTCCGGGACACGCATACAGACTCACGAGGTTAAAAACAATACTGCAGCTGGAAATAGTAGTTCTACTATCATACACATGCTGCAGCATTAGAATTAACTCCCGCATGAAGTGCTGACACATGCACCACAACATCTGAACACGTGCATCTACACTCACATACACACAGGCGTGATGACACATACACTGCACACGCAGGATTTTTGGAAAGAATCTCTCACAAACAGCAGAACCATAGTGATGCTCCCTAAGATTTATTTTTGTAGTACTGCTGTACTCATACCCCATATGTACCATAGTCTGTGTTTGAATCATACCTCAGTCACTACAGAAACACACACACCTCTTATAGCGCCCCCCCCCCACAGGACCGTCGCTGTTACTCCCTGGGCATATGGCCACTGGCGAAGCAGCAGGGTCCATCTGCAGGGATGAGACAGAAAGTGGCCCTCCACCAGCAGAAAGACTCCTTTTCTCTCCCTGCCTTCCTCTTCTGCCTCATTTGATTTAGTCCTCCAGGCACAGATGGTGACAAACAAAAGACCCTGCTGTACGAGAATCTTAATGCTCTATGTGAAAGAGTGTGTTGGCGTCTGAAGTCGTTGTACGTTTGTGTGTCGAATGCGCGCGCGTGTGTGTGTGTGTTCGCGCGCGCGCCAAGAAGGCGGTAGGAGTAAGACATCTTTGTTTGAAAGTGGTTGTTTTGTTAGGGATTGATTTGTTATATGTGTAGGATAAAAGTGCTTTTCTGGGAGCAAAACATACACCCCCTCTCTCTCAGTCTCTCTCTTCGTCTTTTCCATGTAAACAAACAAGTGCACCGTACACGCTGAATAGGCCACTTGTACTGGATGTAGCTGCTTATCTCTTGTAGAGTTTGTTGCAAACGGTGCACTTTGAGCAAAACCCAAACTCTGTGAATGCACAAAAATGTTGAGCACAGTTGTACCTTTTGTCTCTGGGGCAGCACATTAGCTTGCAAATCTGTTGTTGTACCCTCACTGTAAGCATTGCCTTCACTGATTTTCAGTAAGTATGCCATTACCTGTTTTTGCCATTAATGTATATCGATTGATTGGGAGGCATGCTGTGGTTCTTGTTTGTTTTTATTACTCCAAGAACAAGAGTCTCCCACTATGCTGATCCACTGTGTGGGAGAAAAGACTGAAAAGCCCTGTGGAAGAGCTATTAGAATCGGCTATGTGCTGAACTTTAACAGAGGGTTTATGAGGTTGGTTTTACAATAAAGACTTTGAGGATGAAGACTAACTGGTGAGTTTTGCTAAGGTACATCTGGTTAACCTCAGCTCTGTTAAAGGGCAATGCACAGCCACTTCCAGGAGTTTTTTTTATATGAGCCACCCAGGGCTGTCTGCTGTGCAGAGGATGTGACAGTTCAGAGTAGGTCCTGTTCAGAGTATTGTACAATGTTGTCACTGTAATTGAAAAGTTAAGAAATCGATAAGTTTTTAGAGCTTATCCTGTGTGATGTGAACGTGTGTACTGATCTGATAGTTCACTTGAAACCATGTATGCCATTAGGACTAATTCTCTGGGGACATGAAAGTCTGTATTGTAATTTCTTGGCAGTTTCTGACAATCGGGACTAAAAGGATGGCTGAGAATGGACTTCTGAGGGGTGACCATAGGTACAATTAGTCTGCATACATTAAAAGCAATTACAACAGTATTGGAAAGAAATATGTGCATTTTCCTGCTATTTTTTTACCATCTGATAAAAATATGTCTGTTATACATGAGTGAATGAAGAGCCAAATAACAAAGCTGCTACAGCTAAAAAGCCCCAAAATGGTTTTATATAGGAAAAGCCCTGGACTGGCAGAAGAACTACCAGATAAAGGTCCCTCTATAACTCTGGGTTTCAGTTAGTGTAGAGAAAAGTTGCAGCATCTAAGCAAGTCTTTCTCACGACCCGCTTGTTATTTTTTCCCCCTCTCTGTTTTTCCACTACTGTATCTCTGTATCTCTACTGCAGCACATCCACACTGAACACAAACAGACACAATGTTCAGTTTCCAGCTCTTGCCCTCCTTTCCTGAGTCCAACTTGTCTGTTTCCTGCTCTCCCCACTCTGGCATTTTGTCTTCTCTCTACTCTTTCCATTACACGTTGACACACTGCCTGTCTTGTCTCTGTCTTCAGCGCAGTGCATTTGTGTTTGTGTGCAAATAACCTGGTGCTGTATACAGCTTGTGTCGCTCACAGCTAGTCAGACAGAGAGCCATGAAAAATTTAGTGTACGTGTTTGTGTGTGTGCAGCGGGGAGAGAGGGAGTTTTTAAAAAAAAAAAAAAAAAACACCTGACTAGAATACTGGCAGAACGACATCCTGCTGACTGTAGTGTATTTTGACATCTTTGTCTGCACAATAAACACACAGGCACTTGCACACACGCTCACACAGCTCTTCTCTGCTTCAGGCTATCTGTCAAGGTCCCAGTGTCACACTCAGTAATGAGATTATACACAGTCAGTGCATGCACACACTCATGTTCAAGTGTGTACAAACAAAAGCAACTTTAACATGTTAATATGAGTCAGACATTTATGTCACCATCTGTTAATCTAAAGTTTATTTTCTCAGTTATTTCTGAAGGTTGCTGTCTTTGATGTCTGGTTTTGTCCAGTCAGTAGTGTGAACCTCAGTGTATTCAAAGTTCAGCAATATAAAACAGAGCAAAGCACAATTTCCTCTCAAACCTCAAACATTTAGATCAGATATCAAAAATGCATGTCAGTGGCATCTTGCATCCTTGCTTGGAGACTTAATTTGCAAAGCTGTTTTTAACAGGAAGTACTTCATATGAAATATTCACCAACGAGTACTGTTACAGTTCCTAGATGTTTGTGTTCCGTGTGGGTAACTTTACAGTGACATGAAAGGTTAATGGATTGTTGCAGAAGGGAATTAATTGTCTTCTTACAACTGACCTTAATATAATTCATCTCTGTCCTTCATCGTTCCATTACACCAGCTAACTTCTTTCTCGGCCTCTCCAGCCACTAAATTTTACATTGACCTTATTTTATTATAATCAGATTCTGCTCTTTTCTTTCTCTGTCATGCAAACTGACTGCACAGTCTTTTATGCCAGGAATTGATGTGAAAGATTAAGATATCAGCAATGGGCATATGTTATTCGAAGGGAAAGTTTCATCTTGAATTAATGTGTACTATATAAACGAAGGGTGTCAAGCAGGGTCCAATTCAGCACACTGAATGGCTTTGCAAAGTGTGAAAATTGCAGAGGAGGGCTTCACTTCTGACTTTGTCTCGCACAAGGATAGAAGGATTGTGTGGCAAGTCATTAAGAATGGATCATGAGAGAATCGTCCAAGCCAGAGGTCTGAATGATCATCAGTTTTACAGCCTTATTACTGACAGTCAGTGTGCTGTGCCACGCCAAAGAAGGTTAGCTGAGTCTAGAAACTGTGCTTGGGTATTTCTTTGAAAAATGCTAGTAGAGTTTCTTCTTTCTCAGGCAGAAATCTGACTGAATGTTGTTGAAAGTAACTATGGGTTGCAGCATTTTTTTATATGAGGATATTAAACATTTCTTTGTCAGTAATGAATGTTAATTGATATTAATGATCCAGTCAAACTGGGTGCTGAATATAGCACATAATTTTAGGTTGTTGGCAATCTATAATAGTCATTTTTTTAATTAATCAGTAATTGAAAAAATCTTTTTAGTTCAGTTAGACTCTAGAGTGATGGTCTTTATGACAAAGTTTTCTCTGGTAAATGGCCATAGACATATTAATAAGTGGAAAAAACATTAAAAAAAAAAAAAAACTTCTTCTTTATCCTCAATATGTTCCCTGTGAAAATATCTAGAGATGCATAAATTAAATATATGCTTCACTTTTTAATCTTTACTGCAGAAATAATGACTTTGTTCCTGTACTCTTTCCTGCACGTATGTTGGTTTATAACTCATTTTTTCCCCCATAACTGGCCTTCAGCAACCTTCATATTAAAGATGAGAGCATATAATTGGGCCTTTTCTATCATAACTGTTCCAGAAATCCCACTAGGTGCTGAAATCTGACCTGTTTCCTTATTTATGCCTGAGATTTTGTGATGAACATAAAAAATGAGACAAATCACTCGATGGGGAAATTCTGACTTTTACTGCGAGTGTGTCTTAATGTCAGATTGGAAGTTTTAGAAAGTTCAGAGTTCTTTTTAACCAAAGCCAGAGGCTGTTTGACAACCCAACAAGCTTAATTTTTTTTTTTTTTTGGATTCCTTAAGGTTTCTCCTTAGTATTTTATTCAGATGATTTTGTTGTGCCATATCTTTCCCTTTTTTCATGTGTGTCCTGACCCTTGCGTCAGCAAGGTCAAAGTGGTCTGTTTCTCCATTACAGCCATTCATCTTCTGTGACTGATGCCTGAAACTCTCTCCTCACAGGCTCGTCCTCTCGTCTGTGTCTGACTACTTTGCTGCAATGTTTACCAGTGATGTGCGGGAAGCCAAGCAGGACGAGGTGAAGATGGAGGGTGTAGACCCTGATGCATTGTGGGTCCTGGTGCAATATGCATATACAGGTACACACACACACGCTATTTTTCAGCAGATTAACAGATAGTGGTAGATTTCCATTCTTTGCTAGAAAAACAGGATGATCTTTAAGAAAGAATTTTTTTTTTTTTTTTTTTTCCCCTGTAGTAAATCATACTTGGCATTATGGTCCTGTTCTGGGATTTACCCGCCCTTCCATGTGTATATGAATAGCAGCATGACACCCCCAGAATACACCCCCAGTATAGAACAGAAAAGACATTAGTGACAACAGACGTGACATCAGTTCAGTCAGATATACCATTGAAAAGGAGGAGTTGGAGTGTAGACGGGTTGCAGAGTGGTTTGCAGAGGCAACAGCAATTTAAATAGCATACCCTTGTGAGATTTGCAAATGTGCAGCTGTGTCGTCAGCAGATGCTGGCGGGCACTGAGAGCTGAGTACCAGGACTGCAGACTGAACTATACTCTATGCTAACTTTACTGACTCTTATACATGGTACATTCTTAGCTAAGTAGTAAAACAATCATCCATGGTGCTTAGATGCATACTGTTTATTATTTATGTGTGATTTTTAAATAAAAATTAAACATTAAATTGTCAACAAATGTACCAAATTCTCTATTTATCATAACTGCAGCACTCTGCTCTTTGTTTTAATTTTGATGATAATGTCTTATAGCTCTTGAAACTCTGATATCCAGTATCTCAGATTCTTAGAATATTTCATTTCCAGTAAATACCAATTATCTCAGTCTAGTTCAGTACACACAACCTGTCGTCTAAATGGTAAATGGACTAGTTCTTATATAGCGCTTTTCTACTCTGTCTGAGCACTCAAAGCGCTTATACAACATGTTTACGTTTACCCTATTCACACCCATTCATACAAGCACTTCCATGAGTAACTAAGCTGAGTGCTCTTATTATCTAACATTCACACACATTCACACTCCAACGCTTGCATCGGAGGGCAACTTGGGGTCAAGTATCTTGCCCAAGGATACATTGTCATGCAGCCTGGAGTAGCCAGGAATCAAACCGCCGACCTTCCAATCAGTAGGTGACCTGCTCTACCTCCTGAGCTAGTAATACATTCAGTACTTTGTTGGTGCTTCTTTACCATGAAACACTGCATCAGTGCAGTATGGTGTGGAGGTGATCAGCTTGTGGCAGGTTGCTTTGAAAATAATTTTTTAGTTGAGTGTTGTTCATCCTTCTCTGTACCTGGCCAGCCAACTTGTTGGACAATCAGGCACAGTAATATAATCAAGAACTTTTTCACAATATTCAAATTTTTGCAGAAGGACTAGTATTTGCATCTTTAGTAAGTATCATATAGGTTGAGCTGCACTACAAATGGGGTAGGAAATTTGAAGGGTGTTGAGTGTTCTCATTAGATTTATAGATTTAATGATTTTAAAAAAAAGTCTATAACAAGCACCAACAATAGTCTAATATCTAACTAAATCTAAGCTGACATGTCCAGGAAGCTGTTTCTAGCTACATTAACATTTTCTATGTTAACTAAATATTTAATCATTATTCTGTGTTAAAAAAAATAAAAACACTTTCATGATCTGATTACAGTGCATCTCCAGATCTTTTAAAAAACAACAGCATACATTATTTCTATGTTTCATATTGTCTTTACCATCTTCCTCTTAATCCTCTCCTTCATGTCGTCCAGGCCGTCTTGAGTTGAGGGAAGATACCATTGAGTCTCTGTTGTCAGCTTCCTGTCTGCTGCAGTTGTCATCTGTAGTTCAGGCCTGCTGTTCCTTCCTGATGAAGCAACTCCACCCCTCCAACTGTCTCGGCATCCGTTCCTATGCTGATGCTCAGGGCTGCCATGACCTGCAGCGGGCTGCTCACGCCTACACCATGGTGCGTACAAAGCCAGTTCACATCTTTGTATACCTCCACTGCTTGTAGAGTCGCCACACAAAAATGAATGAAAGGACTGCTTGGGGGAATGGAGAGCTGAAAATGGTGGCGCAGATTTAGGTAGACTGCAACTCCTAACAGTGAAAAAACAATTAAGGGGATTCTTTCACCTTTAACCTCTGTAGAGGTTCATTCAGTGAGGCTCCAGTCAGCCTCAGCCTTCATCTTATTCTTGGTAACAAATTGGCTTCCCATTCACACAGCACCACACATCATTATTGCCACAATGGCTGTTTTTCAGCACAGAGTTGCTATGGTGACGGTGAAATAGCTCCTTCATCGACTTGATTATTCTTTTTCTTTTTCTTGTTTTTTTTTTTTTTTGGTTTTTTTTTACTTTACATGCCTCATTTTTCATCCAGCATCACTCGGTGTGTCTGTCTCTGTCGGTAGCACTGTTCCTCTCTTTCTCTCTCCATTTCTCTCTAAGTGGATTATTGTTAAGGTTTAATCTCAGGTAATTATGTCATAAAGGTGGCTTTCTTTGGGTGTGACTGTGAGTGTCTGTAATTCACTCTCAAACACACATTCAAACTCACAAAGCTTACAGGATTATGTGTCCTTTGTGTAAGAGCTATTCAAGAGTGACTTCTACATCGCTTCTCTTTTATATCTTTTTCTAGCAGGTCGCATTTGATTTTCTACATGGTAGAAGTATGTTAGATCATTTTCTTAAATCTAATGATAAGTCGGTTTGGACAAGATTGTGTTTTGTGGTCAGCTGTATCTTGTTGGACTGCTTGACAAAAGCATGCAGGAAAATCTGCAATTTAAGGAGCTTCATATATACTAAGCAATTAATCAGTTCATTTAGCAAACAATTGTCAGACTAACTGATAATGATCATTCATTTTTGTCACATCTTCTCTTCTCATCCAGATCCCTTTTTTGCAGCTTTTCCCCCTCCATTTTTATCTGACCTTTCTCAAGCTGTAATTTCCTCCCCTCTTTTTTTGTTCTTCTTGTATTCTTCAGACCCTTAATCCCTTTCTCTCTCCACTCAAATCCTCTCTGCTGTTCTTTTTGTTTTTTTTTCAATGCATTATTCAGCCATTTTTATTCCTTTTTTTTTCCCTTCTCTGTCTCTCTCTTTCAACCCATTTCATGCAGCCTTCAGTTTTACTCTAACCTTCTTTGTCCCCCAGGAGCACTTTCTGGAGGTGGTCGGAGGCCAGGAGTTCCTGCTACTTCCAGTGGAGGAGATGGAAAGGCTGCTTACATCTGATGACATTAACGTGCCAGATGAGGAAACTGTAGTTACCTCTTTGCTAACCTGGGTCCGCCATGACTCTTCCACTCGGCAACGCCACCTACACCGGCTGCTGGCTCATATCAGACTCCCACTGCTGCAGCCACAGGTGAGAGCTGGAAAGAGTTAATAGTCACATGTTACTAAGACAGTTAAAATAGTAAGATTTAGCAAATTGCATTTTGATTATAATATATAATATAAAATAGTAAAAGCATGTACCAAGTTTCACACGCAGGAAAGCCTTACTGAGATGATTTTGAAAAGAAGACTTTGCCAGATGTGTCAATAATATTGAGATTTTTTTTTTCTTTTTTAAATGAAAGGGCAGCATCCTTGTTGTCTATATTTGGTTGAAAAGGGTCTTTCTTCCCCGTAAACATCTATATTCTTCTGCAAAAACCAACAAATTTGAACCCAAACCTTTCTAACCGTGAGGTCATATTGTTTACCACTGCAGCTCGGTGCCACCCCACCATGTTGGAACAATGCAATGTAACTGTTCAGAGACTTGTACAAATAATTCATCATGCAGAATGCAATGAGACAAATTTAATTGTAGATATAAAATTCAAGAGTAGAACTCACAGCTGTTTAATAGTGAAAGTCAGAGCATTTCTACAGACAGGAAAATTTAAGGGATTGCGACTAAGCAGCTCATTTATCAGTGAGGCTAATCAGGAAAAAGGCTTCAGTTTACTAAGCACCATAAAGATTGGACTCTGGAGCAATGGAAAAATGTCATGTGGTCTAATGAGTCCAGATTTACTCTGTTCCAGAGTGATGGGTGCATCAGGGTTTGAAGAACGGTGGACCCATCATGCCTAGTGCCTACTGTATAAGCCTGCAAGGACAGTTTTATCATCCAGGGTTGCTTTAAATACTCAGGCTTAGATTCAGCAATGTTTTGTGCCCAAAAACTGAAGTCAGCTGACGACTTGAATGTACTGAATGACCATGTTTTTCCATCGGTGGATTTTCTTTTCCTTCTGTGATGGCATGGACATATTCCAAGATATCAGTGCCAGGATTCGTTGGGCTCATATTGTGAAGGAGTGGTTCAGGAGCAGGAGACATCATTTTCACATCAGACGCCACAGAGTCCAGATCCTAACCCCATTGAGAATCTTTGGGATTTGCTTGTAAATATTTAACGTAGCTGTCCGACTCTCCCGTCATCGATGCAACATCATGGTAAAAATGTAGTTAATTAACTCAGAGTTGTACTCCAGAGTGGCATTCATAAATGAATTAATAAATGAATGCAACTCTGGATGGAAATAAATGTGACAATACATAAGCTTATTGAAACAATGCTACAGTGAATGTGTGCCATCATCAAAGCTAAAGGCAGTCCATTGAAATGTTAGTGTCTGACTTTGTTTTGAATTGTTTTGTTTTGTTTTTATGTCCAGGCGGTGTACATAAAAGTAAAAAAACATCTGATAATACTACTCTGTGTACCGGGAGTAGATGTGTCACTATCTGATCACGAGTATTTCATAAAAGAATTTAGACCTTTTAGATCTCTAAATAAAGGAAAATTGCTCAGTGGGTAAACATGAATTCATAGTTTAAAAATAAGTGGCCTGAAAAAGATTGTTTTTCATGTTTTACTCTCCAACCAGATTTCGACATAAATAGACAATTAGACATGTCTCTTGAAAGACTAACAACTGGTCAACCACATTTAGCCCAGAGAACATCATCTCTGGACATGTGGTACTTGGTGGGATTCTTCTTCTACATTAAATCTACATGAAATCATCTGTTACTCAGTATTCATACTCAGTATTTTCTTTGTTCTTTTCGTTTTTCATCCTGTCTTATTCTTTATCGGTCTCTTAAACTAGCTGAATGTGTTCAAATGAATCCCTGTGTTGCCAAGACGCAAGTTGTGAAAAGATTCATTGGATTCACTGCTAAGTAACAAAGAGCACTTGTACTGTGTTCATACTGTGTTGTTGACCATTTCCCTCTGCGTGTGGCATCAGTCAGTGTTTTTCAAAGCTGGAACTGCATGAATATTTTATTGATTTTATTTTGGGATATGTCAAAGTTGCTTATGTCCTCATATCTGTAGCAGCAAAGTACAAGGTAGGAGTGCACATCTGTGGCGCCCCCCCCCCCCCCCCCCCCCCCCCCCCCCCCCCTCCGACGAGCTGCTGGCCAAATTTAACTCATGCTCTCTTTCTCCGTTCTTTTCTTTATGGCCTCAGGTTATAACCTGTCTCTCTGTCTCAATATCCTCTTCAGACAGTTTGGGACCATAACCATTGCTCTGTCAGGTGTGTCATATCTCCATGTTCTGTCCAGCTCGTGTAGCAAGTATCTGACTGATACTGTAATGCTGAGAAGTTTATATGCTGAGCAGAACTTCACTTACTGCCCAGGGCTTTGGCTGCACACACAATCAGACGTACACTTTTTAAAACCTTAATTAACTGTGATATCTCTCTTAACTGCAGCTAAATTATCTGTTCTCTTCATCTCTCTTATCAGTAATTTCCTTCAGTTCTCCCCCAGGTCTTTCCATCGTCTCTGCCTGCATCTATATATCTCCCTGTTTTTGTACTTGTGCACTACGTAGAATGAACAGCTCTGATATATGGCTTTGTCCTGGTCAGCTGAAATCACAAGTAGCTGTAACATGTAATCAGGGAAGAAGATAGAAGGCAGAGGGGTAAAGCAGCTGAGTGGCAACAGGGCAGAGAGACTGAAAGCAAAAGAGGCATAGAGCGAAAAGTTGATTTTTACCTTTAACACTGTATCATGAGTACCAGCTCCTCCCCCACCACCACCATGACAAACTGACAAATAATCCAGCATTCAGCATCCTCATAAGCTGTGAAATGCCGATGGAGTGAAACATAAACCTCACACAGACAACTGATCAATATTCATCAGCCAATTAGTCAGCTCTCTATCTAGGCCACCATGTTATTATTCATCAAGAGGATGTCAATTCACCGTATTAAATCTTTTAATTCCTGATCCCTGTTACCCGTTATAGAAATTCAGATACATACTCTTGGTCTAATCTTCTCAGAAGAGCATCAGTCTGACGTGTGCACCAAACAGCTGTATGACAGCTTGCACAATATTTGTTACCAGTGGAAATTCAGTACTTTTAGGCGGGATGACAACCGAGAAGCAGGTCTGATGGAGCATGCTGGCAGCTGAACTGTGTGTTGGTGTCTTCATCAATGATAATCACTGATTAGGCTGATGCTCATTTTCTTGTTTACTTGTCTCATCCTTTGTTTTAAGTTACCTGGTTTAAAGTTCATATAAATAATTATGGTTAATGTAAAGAGCTGGATTTTTAACTTGAATGGCGAAGCACCCATCTGTCCGAAGTTCACAAAAATTGCTGCTCCTCCTACAAAATTGGTCAGTATTTAATCAAACTTGTGCACGATGATCACCTAATGGATCGTCACCCAAATTATGCTTAAGGCCATATTCGTCATTTTACAGGCACTTTTCCATTTTCACATGAATTGTACAGATGATCTGACAATAGCTCAGTAAATTAATGAACACAAACACAGCCAGTTTATTTCAGTAATAGTAAAGTAATGGCAAATGCTAGTACAGTCTACCAAGAGCAGTGCAAAGTAGCACACGCTTGCAATCAGGCTTTAGTCTTCTCCCAGTGCAGGCACAGCTTGCTGCTTGTAATCTAGAAAAAAGAAAATATAAATGTAAGTTTTCTCCATGTGCTGTCCCAGGAAGCAGAATTGGCGGTGTGGACCAAGGACAGGCATTGAAAGGAGATTTTTTTTTTTCCAAAATTCAGTAAAATTACTAAGGGGACATTTCTAACAATACTACAAGGTCAGTGCACAAGTGAAAAGGTGCTGCAGTTATATTTCTCATATCTGTAAGCCGACTTGGCTCTGATTTCTGACTGGTCGCCTAGATTTATTCTACTTATATAGTTGGCAGGCTGTTGTTTTCTTTTCTTTTTTCTTTTTCTTTTTTTATCCATTTGTAAAGCCCTGCTAAACTCCTTGACAAAAAAAACGGAAGCCAAAAATGAGGAATTGCAAGACATTCTGGTGCACTGGCTTCAGATCATCCCAGATATCCTCACACGAAGAATGGTGTGTCTTGGCTCTTAATGTTTATCAGAAAATGGATTATTGCAAACCTGAATCAATCAAAGAGAAGAATTGGTCACTTTTCGGTCTTGGTCTGAAAGGGAAGCTCCTAAAACATGACACTAAACAACAGATGTCGTAAATCTGTCCCTAACAGTCTAAAGGAACACAGCGCACTGATGCAGAGAGCAAAATGTTTTCTGTTCTCTAGTCTAGTTTTATTTCACAGGTATAATGTTCATATGCTACTTAAATTTTCACTTTAATACGTGAGTGTGCCAGCGTTCTTTAGCACTGAATGGGTTCATTTCTCAGTTTGTAGCACTAGGTACAAGGTAAATTTTATTATTATAAACCAAAATACTGGAAAAAGTAAATATACTGCCAGATGATGGCACTAGATTAAGAGACAGGAGGTCCTTAGTATGAATGATATTATAGTCAAACCTAAAAGTGGTGAATGGCCTCAAAGAACAACATTAAATCTGAAAAGACTAAATTGGCATATAAAAGTATTTTATATGCCAAACACACATTACAAACACAGTGTTTGTAATGTGTGTTTCGAGGGAAGGGTACAGAGGTAGGATATTCACAAAAAGTCAAGATGGAGAGGGCAGCTAGTAAGAGCACGTGTAGCAAGACAACAGAGAGATGCATAGGGAATCAAAGATGTGCATAGCTGGAAGATGTGTGTATGGGAGTGTGCCTGTTTGTTAGAAGAAGACAGAGCCCATGCTGCGTCTCTCTCTCTCAAGCTAGAGCTGAAACAGAGAAGATAACACGAGTTTCTATCTGCCCACTGTGAGGTAAAGAGAGGACGGAGAGGAGAAGGTGGGACGCCTGCAGCAAGCTGTCTTATCTCGTCCTCCACATTCAATCCTTCACAGAGAGATGTATAAATACCACCAGAGAGGACAACCACATTTTTCTACATCTGTCCGTTTTAACACGCACACATGCACATGAATGGCTCTGCAAATAGGGTTCACCGTAATTTGTCCCTCAGTGATTGTATGCAGTAGAAGTGTGGGTTCACCCTGGTGTGTAAGCTGCTTATCCATTTACCATGCCTGCTTTACGCTCTCCACGTCTGGTGGGGAAAATTGATTTTATATTCAGTGACCAAGTTGAATTATTTGAGCTGAATCTTATTTGTGTTGGTGGGAATTATGGAGGAGAGCACAGAGAACAATGAGAGGGTAAAAATAATAATCTCTTCCATCTGTCTTTATTGTGTGTCTTCTATTCCTTTTATTATACCTGTTCTCTGTGATTGAATCTAAGAAGCTGTGTCTGAATATGAGGGGGAAAAAAACATATATGCAGGCATGCACAAAGTCTGATAACCTAAAATTAATTCAAAATTCACACACACAAACACAGACCTATCTAAATGTAAATCATGTACCCCCCACCCCCCTTCAGTGAAAACTTGATTCTCACCACCCTGCCTCTCACAGGCAGCGGTTTCCTCAGGATGTATTTTCAGGAACAGGCTGGTGGATCGCTGCAGCCCCTGGGTATTTGTGTGTGTGTGTGAGATCACAGATGAGGTTAGAGGGTATGGAGAGCTGATGAGATGTTGAGGGCAGATTAGTTCTGTAGTGCGTCAGATGATCAGTGTGTATGTGGTCTTGTGTGTGAGAGAACATTAATGGTTGTTGGTCTGATCTCATCTAATCTCTCAATGAGAGAGCAGCTTTCTTTCGTCTCTTCAGCCTCCTCAATCAGAGATAACATCACAGCCAACATGGTCCTACACCTATACTGATGTACTACATGCATCTGCCCTCCATATATTTCAGCTGCAGCTGTCACATGATCCTGTGCATTGATGTCTGTTTTGTTTTGTTTTTCTTTGCATGTGTCTGTAGTTCTTAGCGGACCTTGAGAGCAACCCTCTCCTTCGGGAAAGTGTAGAGTGCCAACGACTCCTGATGGAGGGGATGAAGTATCACCTTTTGCCCCAACGTCGGCCCTTGCTTCAGAGCCCCCGCACCCGGCCTCGCAAAGCCACCGTAGGGGCCATGTTCGCTGTGGGTGGCATGGATGCTACAAAAGGTACAACAGCCTCTCAGTCAGATACACATGATGCTGTAACAGGTAATGACTGAGCTTCCAGTTAAACTGTGCCAAACATTACAGCCTCCAAAGTGAGAGTCAAAACACAAGTTAAAATAACACCTTTTTAAAACCGTGTCAACCCTAAACTGAAAATTATAATATTCATGATGGTAGGAGAGTAACATTTACAAACATTTTCTCTTTGCTTTGGCTATGATGATGCATAGTTATCACTTGAAAATACATAGTTATGGGAAAAGCAGTTATTTAAAAGAAATACATGGAAAAAAAAGACAAATGAAAGACAATGAAATGTACTAAAAAACACAGGCGAATACAATATAAACTTGGCACAAAAAGTAAGCAAATTTGTGTTTGGTCAATTATTGCTTCTTGGTAATAAATGGTAAGAAAAATGCATTTTTGGGTGGCAAGCATTGTCATCTTGGAGGACAGAGTTTGGTCCCAGACTGTTGAGCTATGGGGTTGCCACTGGTTGCAGAATCTCACTTGATATCTCTGCACTGAGATTGCCTCCAATGATAACATGCCTCATTGTCAGCACCTAGGATACCAGAAGTTTAAAGCAAGAGTCAACAGCAGAATAAACTGTCTGGCATCAGCAGAGAAGATTTGGCAAGTTTTTCACGGGCGCAACCATATTTTCAATTCTGCTGCTTAATCCATAAATGCATTTTCCTTATAAATGTGGCAACATTTAAGGGGAAATAAACAGGTTTTCCAGCGGTATAAGATTTATTGCCAAGAAGCATTGTTGAAATAATCAACCAAACACAAATTTGCTTACTTTTTTGTGCTAAGTTTGTAAAGCAGGGCAAGAAATGAATAAATGGTCCTGAAAACTATAACAAAGCTGGCTGATCAGTCTGTGCATGTGCTCATTTCCAGCTCTATATTTTTATAAGTGGACTCTGCTCGTAAAAATAATCCTTATTTATCTTATAATGTAACCTATCAGTTCATCCACTGACTGAAACAAACCTTTTTAACTCCTCTCCCTTTAAGGCCAACCTCCCTTTAAGATAACTTTGTTCTTATTGGCTGCCCCTCACAAACTTGGATTTTGAACAGCAGGTTTGTGGGGCTTCTGTGCTTACAGCCAGAGCTGTGAAGAAGAACATGTATGAAACTGGTTGCTTAGTGAAACCTGAAGCTTTTGACTGACAGGGATTACTTGCACATATGCTGACCTCATGTTTAGTATGAGTAATCCCCCATTAGAATAGAGTATTTATCACAGGGAACAAGGAAAAGTATAACAGGTTCACCTTAATATCTTAACAAATTCCACATTAAATGAGCAACTCCTTTCAGTTCTACCTTTAAATGAAATATGTGTCAACAGGTTTGACATGATTCCTAAAACTGTGAGAAGGTGTTATCAAGAAGGTGCAAGATCATATTTTAATTTTATACACAAAGGGACAAAGTGTGGAAAAGTGCAGCGTTAGAGAGCTTCGGAATTCAAGGCACCATTTTTATTTTATTTTTTTCCAGGTGCCACAACTATTGAGCAGTATTGTCTACGTCGAGACACCTGGAGGCAGGTCGCCACCATGAGTGGACGGAGACTACAGTTCGGTGTAGCAGTCCTCGAGGGACGTCTCTACGTGGTTGGAGGGCGAGATGGACTCAAGACGCTCAACACTGTGGAGTGTTACAACCCACACAGCAAAACCTGGAGTGTCATGCCCCCCATGTCCACGCACAGGCATGGATTAGGTGAGGGCAATTTGCCAAATTATATATTGTTTTATTTTTGAATTACAGCTTTGAAAAAGTGTGAAAACAAGATCACGGAGATTATTTTTATTCATTGTTTAGTTCACCTTTTTTTTCTTTTGAGTGAACTGCTTTTTTTTTCTTTTCTTTTTTTTTTTTAAATAAATAGCCCAGGAGGAAATTTGCCATAGTGCATTTTAAGGATCATCTATCCCAGGAATTATCATCACCCCAAATCTGCTGAATGTGTTGTTCACCAATTTTATTTATTTTTTATTTTTTGACCATTGAAATGGGAGGGTCACATGCTTTTGTTTGCTTTAACAGAAAGAGATGTAAATTTCAAATAAACAGCAAATAAAAGACAGATACACTGACGTGGTTAATAAAAAGGGAGCAGGATATTTTAGCATATTTTGAATTGTAAGTTATGAACGTGGGAGTCCTGTTTGGGCTTTCAGACCTGGTGTCTTACAGTACTTTGGTAAGCCTTTTGTGGTGTATTGATACTTAATTATTACTGTACATTTCAACATATCTTCACTTCACAAACAGAAGCTTAGAGGCACCTAACAACAGGCACACTCTGCTCCAATGTGGACAAACCATGGCACAAAGATTTTGAGCACTCTGGTATAAAAGTGAAGTTTTGCTCAAGAACACTTCAACAGGCTGGTTTGAACCCATGTTTCTCATTTGAAGGGCCGTATCCCCACTCGCAGCAGAGGCCTGCTATTACTATGACAACATTTGATAAGTCGTGCTGTGCTGTTTTATTGTGTTTACGAAAGTGTGCAAGCGTGTGAACCTCGGCAGGTTTTCAAACACATCTGGCAGCACAGATGTTTAGACAGATAAATCCCCAGAGTACAGAGGTGTCAGCATGCTGCTAAGTTTACACGTCTAATGCCCCGGGTGTGGTTGCACACACAGTAAAAACTAACACCTCTTGTCCTAAGCGTGTGATGTTTTATTTGCTTGTCCTTGTTGATTTGGTTTTGAGAAGTGTTCATGATTTAGTCATACATGTGTTTATCTTCTGCAGGTGTGGCTGTCCTAGAGGGACCAATGTATGCAGTAGGAGGACATGATGGCTGGAGCTATCTCAGTACAGTGGAAAGGTGTGAAAATACATCACACTGCTGTTTTATTCAGTGATGTCAACCCAGGTTAAAGGGTCAGGTCATCCAGATTGTTACCTAGGATCACTTACATTCTCTGGTAGTTAGCCATGCAGGTAAATTTAGGTTTATATGACCAGGTTTATCTCTGTGCCCATCCCATTTTGTTCTTTTGAAAGTGCTTATAAAAACTCAACAGTCATTTCTGTGGAGCAACAGGAGCATCCTTTTTGGAATGTTTTGTTACTGTTGAAAGACATGTTGATGTGAAAATTCAGTCTTTTCTTAAATGCTGCGTATTTATTGGTAATGCCGCGGTCACACAGGCTTACGGCCATCTGGAATCCACTGGTCATAAGGGGAAAAATGGGTATTCCCTGAGTGGCGAGCAAGGGGTGCTGGAGGTTGATGGCAGTTGCTTTGTAATCAATTGCTAAAGCACCACTTGCACATTTTTCATCAGCGACTGGAGGTTGCCGGGCAGCCGCTGACTGTGCTCTAGGCCTGTGTGACTAAATTCTTACAGGTACACACTAATCGTGCTCCTCATAGAGCAGGACTCAGAAATTGGTTTATGTCTGTCAGGTGGGACCCTCAAGCACGCCAGTGGAGCTTTGTTGCAAGTATGGTTACACCTAGAAGCACAGTGGGAGTAGCTGTTCTCAATGGCAAGTAAGTGATCTCACAGTTCCACTCACATATAGATTCACTCATCCATGTTGGATGTGTATTCAATATTAGCAAATTTGCTTTGGCTCTAAACACAGCTTTAGTTGTTTGTTATGGAGGGACTATAGACTTTTTGGTTTTGGAGTCATCATTCTGGACCGTCTGTACCACAGAGCAAGCCATATTATTTGTTAGATAATTCTATTTAAAATACTCCAAAAAGCAGCCAGATCACAAACATGGTGAAGCCTAGCATGCATCCATTGGCTACAGCTGGCAGGGTAGGGACGCCTGTGAGACTCATCCAGGTGGATGAGTTATAAGAAGATTCTCAGAGCTGTTATAAAGAGGTCCAAACTGTTTTATTATCAGGCTGCTTTAAATGCTTTTAAGTTGATCATTTTTAACAGGGGAGTCTATGGGGATTGGCTTGCTTTTGGAGTCAGCCTCAACTGGACATTAAAGGAACTGCAGTTTTTAGATTCTTCTTTTCTTCTTCTTTTTTTCTCACCTCTAGAGGTTCCAACATGGGAAAATTTTAAACATGCTGCTGTGGATGTTGAATATATCAGAATCAGGGTACTTTGTTAATCCCGGGGGGGAAACTGTTTTTGTTACAGATGCTCAGTTAAAATGTAAATGTAAATATAGAAAGAAGTTTTAAAAAAATCTAAGACGCTAAAAGTGCAATGTTAAATTAAATATTCCAATGCTAAATAATACAATACAATACAATACAAACAAGATATTACTAGTGAAACATTGTCCCAGTGTCAGAAGGAGGAGTTGTAAAGTTTGATGGCCACAGGTGAGAATGATCTCCTCCAGCGTTCTGTGGCCTTTCCTGGTTAAATGAGTCTTTTATTCTATATTTATTTTAATCACCTTAAGCAAAAGTGTCTGCCGACTAAGCTTAAAGCCAGCATTACAAGTTGCTCATATTTCTTCCTGAAATTATATAAAAATGAATTTATTGCAATATGCTGCAACTGAAAACATACATGGTATAATTTGCTATGTTTATTTTTATAATACATAGCTGCTTGATGCCAGGAACTCAAGGCCCAAACCATTTTGGTTCTGCAGTAATTTTATTTATTATCCAGAGAAGAAATAGTAAATATTTTGTCATTTGAGAAGTGTGAGACCTGAAACTCAGAACTGATACCTGAAACCTCACACTCTCTCTTTGTTTGGAAGATGAAGGTGTTCATGTTATGCTACTGTCGCTTCCTGCCTTCCTCTACAAGACCCACTGGCATGTGAAACAGTAACAATATTCAGTTACACACAGAGATAAACATTTATTTAAATGTCTGGATTTAATAAGGCTTTAGGGCTTTTAGCTCCTCACTGGCCAGAGAATTGGAAGATATTAGAAGCAAATATTGCATGTTGTTTTTATTATTCGGGGCCACAGAGAAGCTACAGTGAAATGCTTTATAGATGCTAATTAATACAAAAACAACATCTATCCTTGCCCAGCAGTTTTGTGTGAGTGTGTGTGCACTGCTGTGTGCTTTGGTGAGTGTGTCACGTACTGTATGTGTTGTGTACTCTCAGAGCGCTTTGCCTGATGGAACTCATTACTTGCTTGACTGGCCCTGTTTCATTTCTTTCTTTACCATCCCAACTTCACATCCGCACACACACACACGCACACAGATACACACTGACTGACTGCCCGGGGTTGTGTTGCACCAGGAGTGATGGCTGATTGATTTTGCTCACCTCATTTTGTTCCCAAAAACCTTTACAGCACACACACACACAAACACACACGCCTGCTTTCTACCTTGTACCATCTGCTTCAGTGTCACTAAATTGAAAAGGGACTTCCAGAGTCCAGAAATGTTCAGAGGGATAACACTATCTTCTCTCTTCCTCAGATTGTATGCAGTAGGAGGTCGTGACGGCTCATCCTGCCTGCGTTCAGTGGAGTGTTTCGACCCCCACACCAACAGGTCAGAGACTGGGGACTTCATCTGTCAGTAACTAATTGCTGTCTCCTGCTTTGTTTCCTGTCTACGTGCTCTTCTAGTGAAGCTCCTCTTCCTGTAAGGTTATTTACCCAAAGATCAAAGCAGACTACTAATCCTCACAGGATGTTAGAACAAACAAAACCGAAAACAACTTGAGTTTATCGAGTACTTTTATTAAGGTGTACTGGGAGGGCTGGAAAGAGGCTGTGGTTCTTTAAAAAAAAAAAAATCTGTGCACATTTTTCAGGCAGTGTTTTTCCCTCTTTCTTTCCCCTCCGGCTGTAATCTCCATTTACAGGTGGAGCGGTTGTGCACCTATGGCTAAAAGGCGTGGAGGTGTGGGTGTGGCCACGTGGCACGGTTTCCTGTACGCCATCGGAGGCCACGATGCTCCGGCGTCATCCCTGGCATCTCGGTTAAGTGATTGCGTGGAAAGGTGAGTTCACATTTATGCATCTGTTTGCTTGATTAAGCAGATGTGAGCAGAATCACTGCACAATACACAGCATGTTTTCTTTTCAATATGCTAAGGTATATCATTTGTCTTTTGTGCAGTGGCTGTGTTTGTAAAATTAGTGAAAAGTTTTTAGTGTCTTTTTAAATATTTGCATGATGGGTAATCATTATTCATTGATCTTGCTAATGAATATACTAAATGGGAAGCAGGTGTGACCTTTATCTAATTTTGTATTTTAACTCTGTGTAAGTCTACTTTGTTAAAGATTTGGTTGGTGAGCAAAGCTTTCAGCAGAGATCTCTGTAAAGCTGCGCCAGTACCATACCTGGCGATCTCACAGTGATGACAAAACTCTGAGAAGTTACTACATCCAATTGGTTTGCCAAGAAATGGTCACAGTGTGGAAGTTAACCTTGCGTGGAAAAACGAACGGGAAACTTCTCACTTTAAGACTCCGTGAGTCGTGTTTATTATCACAGGACAAGAGCTAGCCAAAAAAAACCAACAGCAAAAAAACGTCATCGGGACTCTTAAAGAGACCGCGACCATTACATGAATCACAACATTAAAGACGGTGAACAAACAACCTAACCATAACCGGACATGTATACGAAAGTGAATTATGCCATCAGTGTTGAGAGCACTACACATGCCCCCCCAGAATTCACTACAACAGAAAACCTGAAGAAGAAAACATCAACGGCGTGGTGGGCGAAGCAAACGCCTGGCACGGCTCCGCCGAACGGGAGGAGGCAGAACCACGTCCTCAGCGGCCGGCTGAGGGGCTCAGCTGCGACATGGTTGAGGGGCAGGCGGAACGGGAAAAGGGGGCCTAGTCAGGGGCCGACTTCGTTTTGGGGGCAGCGCCAACTTAACCGGCCCAGCCGGATCTAGGTGAGCTGGTTTAAGGCGGTCCACGGATATAGTCTCCGCTTTGCCCCCCACGTCCACCACAAAGTGCTTGTCTCCAGTGCCCACGACACGGAAGGGGCCCTCATAAGGCGGCCGGAGGGGTCCGCGGCGACCATCTACTCGAATGAAAACGTAGCCAGTAGACTGCAGGCCCCTGGGGACGTGAGAGTTCGGCAAACCATGGCAGGAAGTAGGAAGTGGAGCAAACCGTCTGGCATTGTCCAACAGGCTGGAGCGCTGGAGTGCAGCTGACCAAGGGGTCGTGGTGCTGGGGACGAAATCCCCAGGGACCCGCAGCGGCTGGCCATAGACCAGCTCCGCGGAGGAGGCCTGGAGGTCTTCCTTAGGTGCTGTCCTGATGCCCAGCATGACCCATGGGAGTTTGTCCGCCCAGGAACTGCCCGTCAGGCTGGCCCGCAAGGAGGCTTTCATCGACCTGTGAAAACGTTCACAGAGGCCATTACTCTGGGGGTGGTAGGCCGTGGTGCGGTGGAGTTTAACCCCCAAGCTCGCTGCAACAGCGTTCCAAAGTTCAGAGGTAAACTGAACGCCACGGTCTGAGGAAATGTCTGAAGGGGTGCCAAAACGGGACACCCAGGTGCCAATAAATGCCCGTGCCACATCCGCTGATGTTATGGAAGATAGAGGAACAGCCTCCGCCCACCGTGTGGTCCTGTCGACCATAGTGAGCACATGGGTGTAACCCTGCGAGGGTGGAAGTGGGCCGACTAGGTCGATGTTGACGTGGTCGAATCGCCGTTCCGGCACTCGAAACTGTTTCAGTGGCGCTTTAGTGTGGCGGTGTACTTTGGCACGTTGGCATGCCACACAGGTTTTTGCCCAGTCCCTCACGTCCTTTTTAAGTCTATGCCACACAAACTTGGCTGCCACCAGCCGTTGTGAGGCCTTGGTTCCAGGGTGCGAGAGGCCGTGGATGGCATCGAAAATGGGTTGCCTCCATTTCGCAGGCACCACAGGCCTAGGAGGGCCCATGGAGATGTCGCAAAGCAGAGTGGTGCCAGCCTCGTCGAATGTCACATCTTGTAGGCGCAGCCCAGTATTGGATGAACGAACCTAACCATAACCGGACATGTATACGAAAGTGAATTATGCCATCAGTGTTGAGAGCACTACAACAGCATGTAAATGACTGAAACAAGAACCTGTCGATTCTGTTGTGCAGGAATCAAACAAATGAGACGAAACATAACGAGTGAACTTTAGGGGTGCCGAGAGTTACATTTTGAAGAGCTGTTTTCCTTTGCTTCCAGTATTTATACTAAGCTAAGGTAATGAACAGACATGAGCTAACGCTATAAAATGTCGAAGGGGCATAGATCAACAATTTATTAATAAACTTTGTTTTACTCAATCACTTCCTGTGTAAACTCCTGTGTGCAGGTATGACCCTCAGACAGATGTGTGGACAGCTGTAGCCCCCATGAGCATCAGCAGAGATGCTGTAGGTGTTTGTCTCCTTGGTGACCGTCTGTATGCTGTGGGCGGGTATGACGGGCAGGTGTATCTCAACACTGTGGAAGCTTACGACCCTCAGACAAACGAGTGGACACAGGTACTGTATACAGACACGTGCACAGCACAGCAAATCTGCGCATATTCATTTAGCTCATATGCACACATGCTTACCGATTGCAGTTCAGTAAAAGCATGTAATAAATCGCAAATGTACAATCAGTGAATGAGCTGTATAAACACACAGTCGCAGTTTGACCTTCCTCCAGCTCCTCTCTGACGTATCTTGGCGTGTTTTCATTGTTATGTAAATGTGTGTTTTCCTCCTGCTAATATTGTCCTTGCTGTTGGAGGTAGAGGGGATGTTTCAAAGTGGAGTGATCTCATTCAGCGGCTTTCAGGAGACTCCATTACTCTTCAGTTTATACCCCATCTCCCACGTAGCCTCAGAGGATTTCCAACTTTGGTTGGCAGATTTTCTGTTAAAATCTGCCATTTTAGAGACACGCACCATGCTGAGAACAAGAGAGATGCGGGAGGAAGGAAACAGAATACAGGGAACTGCTCAGACTGGCAGGGAGGGATGAGGACAAACTGAGATGAGAGGAGAAATGCTGAGACCATTAAATGTGTCCCGTATCCACTGTCAGAAACTTCAACAAACAAATCAGTGGGTGTATTGTCAGTGCTGTCCTAGTGGCATCACTTCCACTGTTGACTTTAGCATAAATCTGTCAATCTCAACACTGGCAAAGCAGATAATATAGGTGCTAAAATGAGGCTCAGCTTGGACTGGCTGTGCAGTAGCAGTGATTCCAGCCATAAATATTGAAGCCTTCTCTTCACGAAAGTACAAACCAGTACCTGGTTTTTTTAAAGCTGAAATTGGATCCATTGTGCTCAGAATAAAATTGGAAATAATTAACCAGGTATTCTGATATAAAAACTCAAAATCTGTCAGCTGGTTTAGGTGGTCGACTTGTGTCTGCTGCTGCACTAACAGCATCACTGTGTTCCCCTGAAACATCTCAACATGTCACCAGCTACCAATGCTCTTTAAAACACCACCTCCACCGCTCATGGTACTCAGTTCTACTCCCTGCTAGGCTGAGCTCAGTGACAGATATCAACAGTGTACATTCCCTGCATTCATATAATAACCCATTTCCTTCAGTTCAGTCAGGACCACTTTGGAAGAAAAAAAAAAAGTCTGTTCTGGGACCTCCCTCCCATTCTGTACATATACATGGAAGTGGGATAAGACGCAGCAGCATCTCAGCACAGAACCGAGCAGGTTTAAGTCAGAAACAGCACAATAAATATGACATGGGTTGCAAAGAGGCTTGCAGAGGCAGCAGCAACTGAAGCTGAAGCAACGTAAAATGTACCGTCTGGATGAGGTCTCTATGCTGGAGAATGCAATCTTTACATTCAACAATTTCAAAAGCATGAAAGTGACGATTTCACATGAAAGCAGTGACTTTGAGTTATTTATTTTTGAGTTATTTACAAAACCAAAGCTGTGACTGTGTTCCTTATATTTTCCCTGCTGTCTTTCCAGGTAGCGCCTCTATGTCTGGGCAGGGCAGGCGCGTGCGTGGTGGCCGTCAGACTGTGAAAACACAAACTCAAATAATAGATGGCAGACTGCACAGTATGGCTCGGCGACCCTCCACTTTGCCACTGTTGACACTGCGGGGACAGTGAGAGGTCTCTCTGCTCACACCAGGAAACAAGACTGTTTGTGAACACTCTTCAGGTCTCACGCTTCAGCAAATTCACATTTTACTCTCCGTAATGCCAACTATTCCTTCAGATTTTAGGGAGATTAGGGTTCAGGTACATGTCAGTGGGTCTCTGATGAAGTTCTCACATCCTGATACTTCGTGCCACAGAAGTAAACTGCCAGAAATACATATGACAGAGAGGAAAACTGCAGTGTTTATCTGAGCTCGACAGAACATCTGTCCCACACATACAGCATGTGTGCCTATAAATCTACATGGCTGCTCTCAGCTCCTGTTTCTGCTGAGTAAAAGGTGGAAGACAGAGAGAGATTGTCAAAACTGCCTCATCATGTTACACTCTTGGTTTTTCCTAACAATATCTGATGGTGTGTACTGATGCTATTTTAAGATATTCCCTATTATTTTTATGCTGCAGTTGGCAAGTGCTCTTCTCCTCTGCTTTTCCAACCATTACCCGCTGACAGATGAAAGAAAGACTTTTGACATAATCAGCACAACCTCACGAACAGCGGTTCTGCGAGGAACTACAATTTTCATGCAAAAACATTTCATGCTTCATCAAATATTTCTGCGTTTATGTCTTCCATGTTGCATCAGCTCACATCTGAAGCCTCTGCACGTTGTGGTATGAAATTTAGTGCAGCTTTTTTTTTTGAGTTGCACCAGAAGATTGTCCAACTTTTTGCTTTGTTGTTTGTTTTAACTGCCATTTTCATACAACTGGGGTCCATTAAGCAGGATATTTGGGTTTAAAGTGAGTGTTATGATAACGGTGATAACACTGTGGACCTTTGTTGATCCCTGCAGGAAAATTATGTTTTCAATTTCCTCCAGAGCATAAGGTCAGCTATTTACAGGCAGGGTCTGTTGAGCTTTTCTCTTCAGCTTCCTTATTTTGCCTCCACTGTAGAGGTTTCTTCATTTCCTGTGCATGCGTGCGTGCATGTGTGCGTGCATGTGTTGGGTGTTCAGAGATTGCAGGGAGTATATTTTTATCTCAAATGAGAATCTTCCCCTCACCACATCTTCAATTCCCTACTGCTTTCTCTTCATCCCCATTTTTCCCATTTCATCACCACGCATACACACACACACACGCGCGGTTGCATGCACCACTTCACTTTAGAGCCCAGAAATTTCAAGCCGAGAAAAATGAACAACAGACCACATAATGAGACCATGAATTTAATAACGTTGATTCAGCCGGTGCCGATATTTTGTTTGATGTTGAGTTCAAAGCGTTATTAGATTCGATGCTACTGTAGACAAAATATAAGACATGAGGGGAAGACGAATGCTGTGGAACAAACTGTGTGTCAGGAAACATGGAAAATGCAAAGATTCTGACTGCAGATTCACTACTGGAACACGGCACAAAAATTTAATGCTGTATCCTTAACTGTGCATTTCCTGTCCGTTCCCTGTTGGTCAGCTTTTGTGTGTTTGTGTGTGTGTCCAGTGCAAAGCAAGAGAACTCCAGACAGCGAGAGGCAAAACAGGCTTCCTCTCTGAACTGACAGATGTAGAGCTAATGTAGCCCCCAGGATACACTTTACAAACACACACGGACATATCTCGTACACACAAAGACACACTTAACCACACAGCTGAAAGCCAAGTGCCCCAGGAGCCGGCAAAGACTGAAAAGCCGCCCAAATTTGCCGGCTTGACATCTAAAAAGCAGAGACGCGCAGGCTTCCAATTCCCCACAGCTGAGCTGATGTTTATTCAAGCCTAATGCACTGCTGCATTATTCTATTTTCTCCCCCCCCCCCCCCCCCCCCCCCCCCCCCACTTCAAACCTGCCTGGTGTTTATTTAGAGTAATTCTCTTTAGATCACAGCAGAAGTGTGTCATCTCCATCGTGTACTGTCGTGTGATTTCAGCGAGAGGTTAAAAATAACATAAAACACATTCCAGATCTAACTATAACTGTATATTATGTACATAAATAAATATAAAGTCTGTATGTAGTCTTACTGCATTATGATGTGTATGTTACACACTTCCCATTGAATATGCTGTGTGTTATTGTGTTTGTTTTTGTAACATGAGTTCAGATGATGAAGAGATGTAATAAAAACAGTCGGTGGGAAACGACACAGCTGCTCATCTTTTACAAAATACATTATGTATGTACAATATATGCTGCTGTAGCTATCATTGGTCTTTTATACATTAAAGTCAAGATGTGATTTACCACTTCCTGTGGCTTTTTTCCTGTGCAACAGAACCATTTTAACAGCAACAGCTAATCATTTTTATGCTACAGATGTTGCAGCTGGCAGTTTGCATTTGTCACATTCACAATAAATGCCACTGTGGTGTAAATTTGGCTCTTATCTCTAACAGCACCCCCATCGGTGCGACCCTAGCCAAGGCCTTTGCAGTTTAGAGGGTTTTTTTGTGCAGGTTTTTGGCTGCTGAATTGCAATTCTGAATTTATTTTCTGTGCCCGGAGGTTAATATGAATCCTCATTAGTCTTAAGAGCAGCTCCTCAAATGTAAAAGCTAAACACTGAGTCATGGACACTGCAGCTGTTTGAGGCATTTGCAGAGCAGAACAAGTGTGCAAGGAGGAGGAATGGGTGCAATTTATAGATATTTTAGCCCCGGGGACAGTGACCAGTAGCCAGGTGATTCACTCTGATATTTATTGCAGAGGGAGCTTTAAATCATAAGCTCTTCTGACAAACGACTCCCGGTGGCATTCAGAGATGATGCTGGTGACCTTGTCTCGCTGCTTTAACATCACCTGAGTCTATTCCCCCTGACAGCAGCAAGAGGGAGACACAAAGTGCTGGTCTATCTGACTGCATGCTGAACATCCACATGTAGAAATAACCTATAAATACCTGCAGCTGTCAACATCTGCATTCACCTGGCAGCAGCATAAGGCAGACGTTACAGACATGCTGTGCAAGCAGACACGGATCAGACCCACAAAATTCTATTTTTAATTCTAGAAAAGATCCTAAAGTTTCTGGGAACTGTCTGGTTTAAATGTGTATAAAATGATGTGCAAATGCCACAAATAAATCAAAGTCTTATGTTTTATGGGGCACCCAGTAAAAATGTTATGGCTTCTATGAGGAGCTGGAACAAACAGAAACAGAATAAATATGAGAAAATCACAGAAACTGTGATTAAAGAACAAATGCTCAATTTCTAAGTCACTTCAGGGAAACAAATGGGAAAAGGTGCATTCATTACTAATAGTGTCATCACACTTCAAGCCTTCATCCACAGTCATCACTTTGTGATAAGCTTGACGTGGTAATTATTATATGTTTTTGTTTTGTCTAAGTTTTAATCTCAGCTTTCAGAAAGAACATTTATGACCACACTTCATCATATTAACGCTGTTAGACTATTAAGAAGCAGACTGAAAATTCATCATAGATGTTAACAAATTAATCTCACTGTAATAATCTAATTACTAATTGTTGCTTTGGAGCTTTTATAACACCAGGAGTTGAAATTTGACTTATGAGATACACTAAAATGAAAAGCCCCAGAGCAAGTAGCTGAATGGTCAGTGTGGGGATGTTGTTCTGTCTGGTACTGTTAATGCAGTCTTGATGACGACTTACAGTACAGTCTAGCTGTAGTGTCTAAATAATGTATAGATGTTTGCTTTTTATCTTTCTGTTTTGTGCGGCATTAATAAAGGCATATTACTTCAAAAGAGAAATGTATTTTGCTCCTGCAAAATAGGATTCTCCTGCAGGGATATCCTGAGGTTCAGCATCAATTAACCTGCCAAAAACAGAATATTTAAGGAACTGTTCTCCTGCAAGGCTGCTATATTCTAGTTCTTCAGTATATACAGATCCTCCGTCAGATAGTGAATGCCTAGAAAGTGAGAAAGTACCACAGGACTCACAAAAACCTCCAGGATTTGATTTTTTGTTTTTTTTTTTTTTGTTTTTTAAAAACACTGAAAAGAACATAACGATATCTCAAAGTATCCTTCAGGACAGTGTGTAACGCCTACACAAAACTTGCTGGATTCCTAGAGGGTAGAAATATATTCTTTGGGGATTTTTGTGAGAGAATAAAGAGGAAGGAGTAGATAGGAATTGCAAAAGACTGTGAGAACCTAATTTCCTCTGCAGCTGCAATGGTGGCAAGTTGAATTTAGTTTACATAAATGACTAACTGTAAGTTTTGAATATGCTGTATAGACCTGTTTTCTTTCTATTTCTTTCTAGAAAGTGCTGCAGTTGGTTATTTTAAAAATGCACCACATCCTGCAAAAGCTCTGCTCACATTGTCTCACTGGCAAAAACATTTTTCATTCATTTTTCATCAGGTTTTTTTTTCTCAACTCTCTCTGCTCTAATTTTACCATTTTGCTTGAAAATCATACAGCTGCTCCCTTCAGTGCATCTTAATGAGATCTGAGTCAGCAGGGTGTATTCTGCTCCGGTATGCCAGAGCACAGAGAGGAATATTTGTGTCACACAGCTGGCATTTCATCCCAGCTCCATGCTTGGTTTGTACGTGGAAAATAAGCTGTCGTCCTTCCATCAGCATATGACGATGTACACAAGGTCGTCAGTGTTTTCCTCTGCATTTGGACAAAATTAAATAATGCAAAAGAAACAGAAGTTTCTTGTGATTTATTCAGATGGGTCAGCCCGTACCTGCACTGAGAAATCCACCAAAATTGGTCAATTTTCTGCAAAGGACATCACTGAATACTTAGAGGACAATAGAAAATGAGATGGGACAAAGACAAGCAGATGCACATCCTAGGAGAATAAAAAGACAAATGCTCTTTAAAAAAAAAAAAACATGAAAAGCTGCCACCTACTGGATTTGTAGTGAAAGCACAGAAATATTACTGACTGTACCGTCAGTTTGGTGCTCAAAATTCACCTTCAGAAAACTGCAAAGCAGCAGCTCTCTCCCAATTCATTAATACAAATATTCTGCACTTTTCAGTTTCTTTCAGATGGACTGGATGTTCATCATAATTATGTTGCAGGTAACAGGTATGTTGTGAATATTTCCCATGAATATCTTTACCTGGAATTAGCGCCTTTCCTCTCTGGTTCATTGGCCTCCAATGAAACATGAATAACAGAAGTGTTTTGTTGTTGTTGTTGTTGTTGTTTTTTAATCAGGATATGAAGATGATTTTATTCAGTGGGATTATGATGGCTGCAGCAAGTTTGTTGGGTTAGTAAAAAAAAAAAAAAAAAAAAAAAAAAAAGTACAGATTTTTGGCAAACACAAAAGTACAAATTTTGCTTAACATGCTTATTAGATCTGAGAATTTGATTTGTATTTAATGCTTTGTGGTATGCTTTGTATAAACTGTGTGTTGCAGCTTTTGTTGGTAAAGCAAGGGTCTGCGTCTGGCTTTTGTCTCATTCAGTCAGGAAATTAGATCTCAAACAGATAAGAAAACAAAAGATGCGTCCAGTATTTCTTTCATGATCGTCTCTACTAACAACTCCTATGGGTTTTTCTAGAAGCTGGAGTTTGTAGAGAATTTCCATTTACAGTCTTTGTATTGCAGCCTGAGCATAGACTCCCCTATTATAAGATCACTATAGTCTGGAGTGAAAGGGAGAACAGCCCTCATCACATTTTTTTTATGTAATATATAAGCAGACAAATAAATAGTGGAATCATCCATGATGCACACCAATATAATGTATAATAAAAATGTATGGCCCACACCCCTAAAAGTTGTAAGATGGGGGAGTTTTGTTTGTTTTTCTACTAAAATATCTAGAAATAATGCACTACTTAAAAAGACTTACAGTATAATTTGTGTCTCCTTTCATGTAAAATACCTGAAGTTATGCACTGCTTTTTTACGTCCTACTTAAAATTCCCACAGTATAATTTTTTTCCTGTAAAAACGTATATTATTACTCCCTTATTCTAGTGTATCTACAGTATTTCTAGGTAAATATAATTACATTGTAATTTTTAGATTAAATTTGATCTGTTCTGAGATAATGCCCAGAGTAATATAATATTATTTTGAGCTTGGTCTAAATTATAAACTCAAAATAAAAGCTCAAAAATAAAACTATAAATCTCTCTTTCCACTTTTTTTCTTCAGTGTTCCCTGGGGGGCTCCGTAAGGAAGAGGTTTTGTCCACAAGCAGAAACAGTTCATTCAGCTTTCTTCACTGTCCATTATTTAGTAATGTGCGTTTTTATCACGTCTATTATATACAAGACAGATCCGCATTTAACATCAGGCGCTGTTTTACAGCTTTCGTTAACAGTGTTTGTATGAGACCTGCTGCTCGGTCAGATCTGCGAACAGCCGCATAGGCTAGTGACTGTTGCCATGGCATCGCCGACCCGCAGACGCTTCTGAGTGAAGCATTGTGGGTAATGCATACACATACTGTTATAGTCGGAGATGTTTCGAAAAGAGAATACCTGTCCCATATTTAAGTGATTAAATGACATCGGGATGAAGGTTGGTACCAACAAAATAATTATAAATATCAGCGTCGCTTTCATTTTACTCATTCACACGGACGAGCCACAGCTAGCTGCTTGCTAACTGTGTTTATTCAGCTCCTGGAAACACAGTTAGCCAGCTGTTAGCTGAAGATGGACTAAAAGCTCTTTTAATGTGAAATAACTTCGGACAAAGTCCGCTAAGAATTAGCGTTTCTTGGTGTATTATCGAACACCGTTTACCCCAAAGATCAAAGTTAAAAACAACCGAGAAAGACGCTGTTTGGCTAACATTAATGAAATAACAGTACCTGCAGCAGCTTTCTGCTGTCTGTCTGTCGCGTTTTTGTAAAGGTTACTGAGCTAATTTCAGTAATTATAGCGTAGAAATAAGTTTAGGCCGAGTAAAAATATATAAGCAGTATATCTGGATATATTTTTGCATCCACTGTCTGCGCATGTTGTAGACCCTGTTGTCTTTCTGGTTATGCCTTCTGATGCAGTTTGATGAAAGAGCTTCCCAGATGACGCTTTAATGTGTATTTGGGAACAAACGAGATGCACCGAGCCTTTTAAATAGACGAAACTGTATTATAAAGTGGTACTCCATCAATTTAGTACTGTATGTCTATAAGGTTGGGGAGCTAATATGGCAGATTTAAAAAAAGAATTGAATTATTAAAACTTTAGCAAGAGCGACTTTGAACCTTTCCAAAAATTCCTCTTTGATGTGACTTTGGTGAAACTTTAATATTTGTATAGTGTATATTCTAGATTTTGTATTTTATATTGTGTTTCTTTTTTTTTTTTTAGATGCTTTGAGTTTGTGTGGCTGCTACCTTGGCCAGGTCCCCCGTGTAAAAGAGATATAATCTCAATAGGACTTCCTGGTTAAATAAAGATAATAATGAACAGAATTTTGTTGATGTAATTTAAGTTTGATCCTTTTTTATTGTTAGTCTTTGGTTAAAAAAAACCCCAAAAACTGGGGTGTAAGGTGTAACATAATGAATGCCACAAAAAAGTCTGAGTACCGCCTCTATAGGTTAACATGGAGCAGTCGCTGATTAAATCTAGTCTCCATATTTTTACCCATAGATTTTGAACTTCCAGGTTGTAATGCTGCCTTTCTGTTCAACATTTGAATTAAATAATTTTTCTCAGATTTGACAAAGCTCCTTCAGACTCACAGAAGATGATAAACGACTCCCGTCTCTGGCTGTGTTATGGTGCTGTTCCATTTAACTTATAAAACTGGTGGAGTGGATGTAAAAATAAATTAAAAGGTCATCTTTCTGTCCACAGAGTGTTTTTGTCCTTGCTGAAAAAGCCTGGGCAGGCTCTAACCTGCTGTACAAGTGGCAGAAAAGCCTTGGTAATTATATTGCTGTTGCAGGGTGAGTATGCTGTTTTGATTGAGAATATAGCTATGAGAAAATTGTTTAATAGTCTACTATTCTTTGGTTGACTGAGCTTTATTTCTGATCACACAGCCAGGACAACACAGTGAAAATATTTGATCGACATGGACATAAGTGGACTGAACTCAATCTTCCAGGGTAAGTGTGAGAAAAATCACTGTGGTTCCAGTTTTGTTTTATCTAACAGAGCTAGGTGATTACCACTCACTGTTCAGGTTTTCTTAATAACTTCCTTTCTCCTCTTCCTCTGTTAGGCGCTGTGTGGGGATGGACTGGGATAAGGATGGGGACATTCTGGCAGTGATAGCTGCAAAATCCAGTTCCATCTTCCTCTGGGATGCCAGTGTCAGTAAAACATCCCAGATAGACAGCGGTATGAGGTACAGCCATCGTGTTTTCACAGGGAGAAAATAAAGCTGGGCTCATTATCATCATTCTAATGCAGATAATGGTACTGGCTGAATAAGTGATGCCAGGTTTAGTCATTCCATAGTTTCCCTGTAAATATATATTTTTCCTCTTCCATTAAAATACTAGCTTTGAAGTAAGTAAAGCTGATCGTCTCTGATTTTTGTGTTCTCATTGCTGATGGTTTCAAACAGAGATCAGATGTCTTTCATCTTGTGGTCAAAGACTAGCCCACTGTTGGCAGTCGGGACAGTCAAAGGAAATCTGTTGATCTACAATCAGCAGACCTCACGCAAGATCCCTGTCCTGGGTAACACACAGCACAACTGTGCATGTAATCTTGGACGGTTTAATGGTCTTTAGTCTGTTCTCTAATTTTGATCGTCTGCCCCTGTCTCTTCACTTTTGCTAGGCAAACATAGCAAGAAGATCACCTGTGGCTGCTGGAGTACTCAGAATCTCCTGGCACTGGGGAGTGATGACAACACACTGAGTATCAGCAGTCATGAGGGGGACACCATCAGACAGGTAGTCAAACACAGTACTGTGCCAAAGTCTTGATCTGCCATTCATGTCTTTATATTTTGCTTTCACGCAGCCA
Organism: Archocentrus centrarchus; assembly: GCF_007364275.1. Classification (NCBI taxonomy): domain Eukaryota; kingdom Metazoa; phylum Chordata; class Actinopteri; order Cichliformes; family Cichlidae; genus Archocentrus; species Archocentrus centrarchus. Next base: position 20,688,785 of record NC_044346.1, on the reverse strand, counting down.
GACTGTCTTGTAATTTTATAAAGTGGTCACTGGCTGTTTTTTCACTCAATTTAGTCCAGTCCTTGGACCTGACCATTTTCAGAGCGGAAGAAAATGGATGGATGGATGTTTTTTGTTTGTTAACGTTGAGCTACGAATCATTCAAGCATAAAAAGGCCACCTAACTCAAGGGATGAACCAGTGTTGTGTCTTCATATAACTGACAACTTGGCAAAGAAACAGTCACTTTATTACTAGCAGCCTGACACAAGAATGCATAATTTCTTTAGTTGAATCTGTGAAAAATGTCAAACGTAACACAGTTTCACAGAAGTGGCAGGACTAAAAAAAAAAAGTCAACAGCAGATGAACTGTATCTGAAAGTTATGTTCTTAAGAACTAGGAAAAATCCAGCAAAGACCTGACACAGGAACTGAGAAATCCACGCGGCCCTTCAGTTGATCCATCTGGTGTTTGTTGATACCTCACCAAAAATGGTCTCAGTGGAAGGGTAGCTGTCAAGTAGCCATTTTTAAGGAACAGAAACAGGGAGAAGAGGCTGAAGGTATGCCAACTATGCTGATGCAGTGGGTCCTGGGTTCCACCTGGTGCACAGCAATGCCCAGCCTCACGTGGTGAGAGTATGCAGGCCGTTCGTGGAGGATGAAGGAATTGATACCATTGACTGGCCCCCACGCTCGCCTGACCTAAATTCAGTAGAACACTTGTGGGACATTATGTTTCGGTCCATCCAACGCTGCCAGGTTGCACCTCAGACTGTCCAGGAGCTCGGTGATGCCCTGGTCCAGATCTGGGAGAACTTTGCAGAAAGAGTGCAAATACCACCTCAAAGCTCTAGCATGAGGCTGCGTTGGTGCTACACAGACTTTTGACACCACACTTCTCCACGTTCCAGCTGTGAAAATATTTGTGGAACAGCTACTTGTGTTTGTATTTGTCCTGATTTTGGGTCTGTACCTGGCCTCTGTTGCAGAAAAGGCAAACATACCTCATGTACAAAGAACTCGATGTGGAGTGAAATCAAGTGTTAAGAACTCCAGACGTGTTGGTGCTTCTCGTCTGTGCTTCGTTTTGTTCACCATTTTTCATGCATGTATACTCTTCATGGTGAACCTTGTCAGCTCTTGTCAACCTTTCAACTAGTCAATATTTGACCCGTGCAGAGCATATTGCCCATGGGCAACTGGCTGTTGGCTTGTTAGACTGCACACAAGCGAATCTTCAGCTGTTCTCTCTGCGTATGCGGCGACCTGTGCAAACAGGCACTAATATGTGACCTGAAACTACGAAGGTCTTACATTATGTGCATATCATCATTGGTGCCATCCAGTTGCATTTAAATTGATCAAACAAACATATGCTTTGATTTCTTGACCACTCAAATTAGACGCAACTCAAATTAAATAATATACGTAATTGTATTGAAATTATATTTAGCTGTTATTTGAGGATGACTAAAAGTTGCTCTTATTGCGCTGTGTCTGGTGAACGAGAAACAAATAAAAGCTGATGTGATTTTTCAACAGTTACAATATGCAGCATATTGTTAAGCGTAGGCAAAAGAATAAGAGAATCAAAAAGATTGATTCAATTAATCTTTCTGATCTTTCGCCAGACAACGCTTCGTGGAGAGCCTACTGAAATTTACTTTTCGGTGATGAAAACGGATGAAAGGTCGGCTCAAGGGGAGAGCACTGTAAGTCTGTTTTCTGCGAGTTTCACATTTAACCTGTACTGGAGATGAGCTTTCAGAAGGCTGTTTGAATATGAAGGCTGAGCTGTGATTTGCAGAAATGTGTGCAGTATAGATTCAAAGTTAAAATTAATTTAGTATTGAGGTGATAACGTTTTAGGATGTCTAAAATATGTCTTGGAAAAAGTGCACATTATTGCACCCTTCAGGTGAGTGTTTCTGTGGACAAGAAGATACTGATGCTTTTCAACGTCAACGACCCTGGAAACCCGATAGAGTTGGCCTTCGAGCGCCGTTATGGAAACATCGTCTCGTACCGCTGGTATCGCATCTGTTCACACGCACACACCAAGTTTTAGCACGGAATCACGGCTGAGTTATTTTTACTAAAACATGTCTAAACCTCTCTCTCTCTGTCGGTCTGGGTAGGTATGGTGATGGGTATATACTCATTGGTTTCTCCCATGGATACTTTGTGGTTATCTCCACACACATCAGGGAAATAGGATATGAGCTCTATCAGGCTCATAACCATAAAGACTGTCTCAACAGTGTGGCCATCTCCCCAGCACTAAACAAGGCTGCGTCTTGTGGGGATAACAGGTACACAGAAGTGTTCAGTGAAACACCACCGCTCTTTAGAATTTTCTTGTGAAGTTAAAAAAAAAACATGTGACCCAGGATGTTCAAATTCACACCATAGATGCATCTACTAAATATCTCAAGACGACTTCGAATCTTGGCGGCCTTGACCTCAAGGTAAATATGAGAGGTCAAGTTCCACAAAAACTATAACTCCAGAACAGTGTGACCTAGGATGTTCAAATTCACAACATAGATGCATCTACTAAAATCTCTGCGACCTTGACCTCAAGCTAAGGATCAGAGGTCAAGTTTTCTGAAAATCTTGTGATCGCAGTAACTCCAGAATGATCTCACCAAGGATGTTCAAATTCCCTCATTACGAATCCAAAATAGCCGAGCGTTGGCACCCGCTCAGTGGTGCTCTTTTTAATTTTTTTCATCATTTGTAAAGGTGAAAAATCTAATCCTGTGCATCTGTTGCAGCATAAAAATCCACGAGCTGTCAGAGCTCAAAGATATCAGCAATATAATTCAGCTGGATGATGAGAATAAAGGTGAGGCAGTCTTGTTTTTGTTTTGTTTTTGTTTTTTTCCTTCAGCCAACTGTATAGGCCAATGTGAGTTCTTCACTCACTTCTGTGGATCCTGCTATGTCTCCTCCTGCAGGTTTGGATCAGCTGAGCTGGACAGATGATGGCCAGCTGTTGGCACTTTCCACACAAAGAGGGACGCTCCATGTCTTCCTGACAAAGCTGCCAATCCTCGGTGACAGCTATGGTACCCGGTTGGCCTATCTCACCTCCCTCCTGGAGGTCACTGTCTCCAACCAGGTGGAGGAGGTGCGGGAACATTCACAAACACAAACTTTCATCAATGATTATCCTGATTGGTTGATAGTGGCTAAGATATTCCTCTGCTATGGAATATAAACTCAGTCTAACCTCCTTTGTGGTCCATCCAAATGTGTTGTGGAGCGAAGTTAGCGATGTGTGTTTGGCCCAAATGCGGCCTGTGTCTGTAGTTTGATTATGGGCCACTTTTAGCCTTGGCTGACTCAAGTATTGGTCCACCTTTTTGGGCAGCATCGGGCCCACAAGACATTTGCCAGTGCTGTACCTGAGCTGTTTTACTGCCAGATATACTGTAGCCCAGATTAGGCTCATATGTGTCTGCTATCTGTGAGATAACATTTGATTTGATAGTTTAATACAAAAATTCCCTGATAGCAGAAATGGGTAGATCTGTGCACCCACATGGACTTGGATGATAATAAAAAATATAATTTTACCTTTTTGCATCAAAGTCCAGGGGGTACGAGTGAAACCATTAGGACTCTTTAAATGATCATTATAAGTGGTTTAAGGAACAATTGTTTAAATGTTGGTGGTGATCCGGATAACGATCTGGATCCAGGAATTTTTTTAAAGGATTCTTTACCATTGTGAGATAGGGATAATATTCACATATTTGCATCTAACCTTATGAGGATGAGTCAGAATCCTCTAAAAAGAATTAGGGTGCAATATAATCATAGGTTCTTACATTTACCAAAGTTTGCTCGTTATCAAAGGACGATTCTGGAGCATTAGATCCGGAATCGTCCTTCGATCATTGAGAATGACAACACTGGGTAGTATCTATTGCAGCGTAGTATCAAAATTTGGAGTGGGTGAGGTATGCGTTCTACTGAGTGCCCTTCTAGTTTAAAAAGTATAATACTTAAAATGAGAACAGTATCGACAGTCTGTTGTGTTTTCAGGAGAGCCCAGTGATAATAGAAGTGGAAGTAGAACCCACATTCATTGCGGTGGGACCATACCATGTGGCTGTGGGGATGAACAACAGAGCCTGGTTTTACGCCCTGGTAGACCAGGAACCAGGTAGGTTCAACTTTACATTGAGTTTATGTGTTCAGTTGAGGCAGGTTTGCGCAAGTGAATCTCTTCTACATGCCTGAAATGATTCTGTGTGTCATCAGGTTTTAATAAGCTGAAAGACAAGGAGTATTTGGGGACAATAGCCAGCATGTGTCTTAACTCTGACTACGCTGCAGCGCTATTTGAAGGAAAAGTGCAGCTCCACATGGTGAGCTATCCGGTGATTGATCACTGAACAGTCTTCAGTCTGTTTGTTTTTATCGTGAATAAACTGCAGGTCTGCATATCTGTGTTGTGTTTTTAGATCGAAGGCAAAGATCAGGATGAAAAGAAGCAGATGAAGCTTTTTCCAGATGATGACAGAATTGGTCGGATCCTTTGCCACGCCCTCACTGCTGACTTACTCTACTATGGCACTGATGTAAGGCTCATCCTACCTAGTCAGCTTGATGACTCCACCAGTCAGACCAGAATTTAAAAAAAAAAAAAAATGCTCCATAAACAATCTATATATCGTACATATATCAGGGAGCACCAGTATAAAATTGGCAGTTATCAAATATCTTTTTTTTTCTATCTTTAGTTTTTTTTTTATGTGCATTAATTCAGGTCTTGCTTGTCAGTCATTTTTGTTCTGTATTTGCAATCCCTCCTTTCCTCCTGTGTTTATTTTATTTTCCTTTGTTATTAAGGGTGCACTTCTTTCACTTGCCAACATAAGTTGAATTTTTTTTTTTTCTAAGTCAGGAAATGTGATGACTGTTCTGGTGGAGGACTGGCAGACAGTGAACAGCTACAACCATTCAGTTGGTGTGAGGAAAGTGTTCCCTGACATAAATGGCACTCGGCTGGTGTTCATCGATGACAAGAACAGCGGGTTCCTGCTCTCCCCTGCAAACGTCAGTACATATTTATTTCACAATTGCCTGAATCAGTGCAGCCAAAAATTATTTGTAATCTTGAAAAATCTAAATAAAAGATGTTAAGTACCTAAATATATTATTGTTAAATTTTTATAATAAGAGAATTCATATTTAATTGAGTTGGTTTTCGAGGCTCAAAAAAAGAGAGAAACATGTGCATAAAACCAGACTACTCGCACCCTCATTGGGTCTGCTTGCTTTTAAATCGCTAACTGTCATTGTTAGAAAGCTGGTTATTGCTGAAGTGAACAGACTGTGTCTTTGCTTATAAATTAACATAAGTGCTTTAACAGAACTCAGTTTGAGTGTGTGTATCTGTGTGTGTGTGTTCAATGCAGGCAACAGAGTCCTGCTTTGAGCTCCCTGACTTCTCACCCACCATCACAGGAGTGCTGTGGGACAACTGGCATGCAGACAGAGGAGTGTTTGTAGCTTATGACGATGACAAAGTCTACACCTATGCCTTCCATAAAACCACCATCTATGGTAAGGAGATGGCACAATATCATAGAGAAGTGATAAGAAAATGACATCAGTTCCCACTTGTCATCTATCCATAAACCCAAATACTTATAAGCATGTATCCTTTCGATGATTTGCTATCAGATGTAACAGTGCTAAGGTCAAGGTCAAGGTCTTGTCAAGGTTTTGAAAAGACCATAAACTTAGTTTTTTCAAACTATTTAAAACCAATTTTAAATGCAGCAACACAGTTTGTAATGAGTGAAATGCAGTCTAAAGTTCTTGTACTGCTTGCCCTACAGAGGGAGCAGGTGTGTATATAACAGTATCATCAGCATAAAGATGTATATTTGCTAGAATTCATAAAAATAGAAAATAAAATAGGCTCTGCAGTAATATCTGCTGAGATCTTTACGAGATAAGATTAGATGCAAGATTATCTGGACCTCCTGACTTTTTATCATCAGTGTCTGGAATGGGTGTAAATCTGAACAAAGCTATACTTCTAATGGATGTGTCAAAATATGGGACAGATGTATTTACCGTCACATGTATTCAGATCCACTACAGGTGATACTTTTAATCATTATTGTTCTCTTTGTGACTCTGCTCAGGCCCACAGGTGGTGTTAGTGGGGAGCACTGCGCTCCCCTTTTCCCAGAAGCCTTTGCTCTTTTACAATGGTGAGCTGACTTGTCAAACGGCGAGCGGTAAGCTCAGTGAAGTGGCTTTGGACACACACTTGTTCCTGAAGCACACAAGCAGCACAGCGACAGATTCATCAAAAGAACTCAGCAAGCAGCTCGCTCAGGCTCTCATGCTCAAAAGGTCAGCGATGCAGGAAAGGCTGAACTGTGTGTGCTCCCTGTGGAAAAGGCCTTAAAGAGATGCTGCAGTTGTTTCACATTTAAATTTTGGTTGGTTTTCTAAGATGCTGCTAAAGATTAAATATTTTTATACGTCTGTCAAAAGATGGGACATATTATGTGGACACCCATGGAGGGTGGGCAGAACCATTCGGTCTACACTTACCAAACTTCATGGGTAAATAGCTTATATGTATATAGGGTCACTGGGGTCAAGATCAAGGTTAATACAGTATCACAGGGGTATTTTGTATTTTAAGCAGTGTTCTTGGGGGGGTTTTTTCTTGTGAAAGATGTGGTAGAGATTTTTACTACAGTTATTACTGCTATTAATTTACAACATTTTATCGCAAGAAACAACAAAATCCAAACTTGATCTGGATATATTTAACATTAAATAGTAAAACAAATCATCTGAAATAAACTGTTGTGCCTTTCCACTGATTTACTTATTTTTTAGCACAGAAAGGCTTCTCCATCCCTCTTGCCCACTTTTATATCTTCACTTGACATTACCAAGTCATGTGACTTTGAAAATCACAATTTTCAGGCAGTGGATGACAATTTTAATGGAGGTAAGGAGAAACGTGAAGGACTTATAAATAACGTAATCTTTCTTGTCCAGGTTCCACGAAGCCTGGGCTCTGTGCAAGTCTGCAGGCACTGATGCAGACTGGGCAGAGTTAGGCAAAGCCTGTCTGGTCCACATGGAGGTTGAGCTGGCTATACAGGTGTACCGCATGAGTGGCAGTGTGGGCATGGTCCTGTCACTGCAGAGCATCCAGGTATATACATGTTTGTGTGTCACACACACCTCCTGACAGACAGCGCCTCTCTATGTTCTAATTTTAGACTTGTCCCTTTGATTCCTCTCTCAATTTCACTTAGAATTTACCCCACTCTTTCTTTCCAGGGTATAGAGGAGATGAATTCACTGGCAGGTCATTTGGCCATGTTTCTGGGAGACTACAACCGGGCCCAAGACCTTTATCTGTCCTCAAGCTGCCCAATCACTGCTCTGGAGGTGTGTTTGGATTTATGCAGACATTTAAGAGACCAAAACTGACTGCTTGTATTTTTCTAGTGTCACTTGAACTAAAATGTTAAGTTATACATTACAAGTAGTAATGTATAATTTAGTAGTGTGTGTCTTTGTTTGTATTAGATGAGAAGAGACCTGTTGCACTGGGACAGTGCTCTCATGTTAGCCAAGAGGCTAGCAGAAGATCAGATTCCCTTTATATCCAAAGAATATGCTGTTCATCTAGAATTTGTGTAAGTGTTCGCACACATCACATGTTTCCTGATTTGTTTACACTGTCATTAAACGTCTCTCTCTCTCGCCCTTACTTTGTAGTGGAGATTATGTTAATGCTTTGGCACACTATGAAAAAGGCATGGCCCACAACAGTAAAGTAAGTCCATCTCGTGTTGCCTATTTAATGTTCTTCTTTTTTATAATTAAAAAATAAATTAACTGATATTTGTGACTTGCTGTTATTTATTCATGCTTTACAGCTGAAAATTTGATCTAGAATCTTACGTACTGCCCACCTTTCCCCTCTGTTTATATTTAAAAGGAAACACTTGAAGGCAGGTGGGAGGATTTACTGTACAACAGGATTATTTTCTTTGTATTTATTACACAAGATAGCAGCAAAGGTTCCAGTCAGAGATGAAGAGGATAAAATGTTTTTAATGCTGCCTATTTCAAAGCGTTTGTCCCCATCTTCCTCATTCTTCCTCTCTCCGTGCAGTTCCAGGAACACGACGAGGCGTGCCAGGCAGGTGTGGCCAGGATGTCCATCAGGATGGGTGACATCAGGAGAGGAGCCGCTCAGGCTATTCAGCACCCGAGCAGAGTCCTCAAGAAAGAATGTGGAGCCATACTGGAGAGCATGAAGGTCGAGTCAGCCCCACACTTTTGTCAGACATTTCCGCCTAAAAAAGCATGCCTAAATTTAGGAAGTTGAATCTCCAAAACCATGTGACCAAAATGGAGAACCTTGGGCTCTATGGATAAGGAACATCTGTGAGAATTTAAAAATATAATAAGCATCTTTATCATTATCACAAGTATAGGGAAGATTTGAAAGAACTGGAGCAAAAATGGACTTTCAACTAAGCAACAGAAATGAAGCACAACAAATCCAGTGTACGTTTTAGCCCTTTACTGTGTGGTTTGGTTTGGCAAGATCAGAGGAGGTGGTAAAATTAAGAGTGTGTTTCTGACTGTCAGCTAATGAGTGGTGTGTCTTATTTATATCTTCATCTCTGTGTGTTTTTTTCTCTATCACAGCAATACTCTGAAGCTGCTCAGCTCTATGAAAAAGGACAGTATTATGATAAAGCAGCCTCGGTCTACATTCGCTGCAAAAACTGGTGAGTCAAATAACACACACTGACACGCACTTCAGATCTGCAAGTTTCCCTCCTCACAGATGTAATTCCGCTATATTTTACTTCTTAATCAGGGCGAAGGTGGGAGAGTTGCTCCCAAACGTCTCCTCTCCCAAGATTCACCTGCAGTATGCAAAGGCCAAGGAGGCGGATGGCAAGTAGGTTCTTAGTTTCTGTACCTGTGTGCTCTGATTAGTAGGTCGGTGAAAGTAAATCTGATGTCCCGTGTGCCGTGTGCGCAGATACAAGGATGCAGCACGAGCCTACGAGAGCGCAAAGGACTGGGACAACGTGATCCGTGTGCTGCTGGACCACCTGAACAATCCCGAAGAAGCTGTTCGCATCGTCAGAGAGACGCAGAGCATCGATGGAGCAAAGATGGTTGCCAGGTAGGATAAACAAGACTACAGCCGGGTACACACAAATAAATGAGGGCTTTTTTACTGACATTAAAAACTAACAAAATAACACTTTTCTAACATTGTCCGTACACTCAATATTTCATGTCTTTATTTGCTCTCTAGGTTTCCAGATAAGTGTGTCTCACTTCAGACAAATTAAAGGCCCCGGCAGTACAAAAACCTTAGCAGTAACATGTTTGTTTTTTTTTTTTAGTGACCACTCCAGAATGAAGTCCACATAACTGGCAGCTGATACAGAATCACAAAACAAATTCTAAAGCTGCACCAGAGAGATTTCAGTGCATCTGTTTGGCATGTAAATGTTATTAACTGAAGGACGGCAGTTACAATAATCACAAAAGAAACTGGGAACAGCTGTGGCTTGGTGTACTTGATGTTTAAATGCTTTAAGGATTCATTTCTAATAAGACGGGCGCTTATTAATTTTCTGTCAGCTTATTGTTTGAGCTCTGTTTGTTTCCATTTGGTTGTTCATGTATGCCCCAGGTTCTTCCTGCAGTTGAACGACTATGGCTCAGCCATCCACTTCCTGGTTCTATCCCATTGCAATGATGAAGCCTTCCAGCTGGCACAGCAGCACGGACAGATGGAGGTCTACGCAGATATCATCGGTCAGTCTGCCAGTTTCTGGAAATCTGAACTTTGTTTCATTTTTCAAGTATTTGCTTGAGGCCTGAGCTGTTTTGTGTCAGTTTAATTCTGTTTAATTATCTGTAGTTTTGACTGTAATTTCATGGCTGGCGGATTTTATGTTTATCAGGCTCTGAGGCGACACAGGAGGACTACCAGAGCATTGCTCTGTACTTTGAGGGAGAGAAGAAACACCTGCAGGCTGGCAAGTTCTTTCAGAAGTGTGGACAGTACAGCAGAGTAAGAGCCATTAATTCACTCACCAGTCATTTTTAGCTTGGCTCTTAGAAGAAGTCGAGCTATTTGTCATAGCCTTGGCGGCGTCACGCTCTGTTACACAAAAATTTTAACCTTGCCCATAACTGGAGAACAATGGCCTAGAATGATCAAATTCACACCATAGATGCATGTACTAAAAATCTAGGTGACCTTGGGCTCAAGGTAAAGGTCAGAGGTTTTCTGAAAATCCTGTGAATGCAATAACTCGATAATGATGTCATGTAGGATTTTCAAATTCATCACATAGAGCAGGAGAAATGCTTCATACTTTATGGTCCAAATGGTGCTTTTGAAGCCGTGATGTTTGTTAGCAATGTTTCGTCATTTCAGAGGTGCTTGTTATTGTTTGCTTTTTTCTAACTTACGTACACAGGCCTTATGGAAAAGGCTGAAACATTATTAATTTGTCTCATTTTTTCAGTCTTTTTTACATTGCTAATATTAGAAAAAATTATAAATAAGTGTAGAATCTTGCTATCATTTGCACATTAAAAACAGCTGAGCGTTGGCAGTCGCTCAGCGGTGCTCTTTTTTTATTTTTAGGACTCCTATTATTCAAACAGTTTCTTTCTTTCTGGCCAACTCTCAGGCACTGAAGCACTTCCTGTTGTGCCCTAACACTGAAGACAGTCTGGCAATCGAGATGGCGATTGAGACGGTGAGACCTGTGTGACGAAGTGTGTGTACAAAACAAAGTGGGCAATTTAATTGAACGTGCATTTTATGGATGTGTGTGTTTCAGGTGGGCCAAGCCAAGGACAGCTCTTTGACCAATCAGCTGATAGATTACCTGATGGGGGAAAGTGACAGCATGCCCAAAGTAATCAGTACACTGGATCACTCTGCCTTTTGTTTCAGATTGAAATCAGCAAATGTGACTTTGTTGTGATATTCTGATTATTAAATTATTGTTGTTCAATATTTTTACCTCCCATTCTCCTATTTACAATCACTTCCCTGTGCTTGGTGAATATATTCTTTGTGATGCCTTTCAGTAAGTAGCTTTAGTCGTGAGTTTGCTGGTTTTGAGTTTAATGAGTGTACCCTATCCCAGCTGTTACAGGGTGAGAGGCCTAATCAATAGGTCAGCAGTCAATCATAGAGCCATAATGTTGTGCAGATTAATGCAGCAGCTGTTACTGTATCATATATTGAATTCATTTATGCAAATAGAGCCCTGAGTACATTTGAAAGGGACACTTTTGACTAATTGTTGGTTATTAGTTGATGTTTCTCCCTTTCTCCCAGGATGCAAAGTACCTGTTCCGTCTGTATATGGCGTTGCAGCAGTACAGGGAGGCAGCTCGCACCGCCATCATCATCGCCAGAGAAGAGCAGTGTGCAGGTGCAAACATATTCATGTGTAGGCAGTAACAGCACCATAAAACATGATTAATTCCAATAATTTGTGTGTAACTTCTAAAGGAAACTACCGTAATGCCCATGACGTGCTGTTCAGCATGTACACAGAGCTGCAGGCTCAGAAGATTAAGATCCCTGTTGAGATGGCCACCAATCTGATGATCCTCCACTCCTACCTACTGGTCAAGGTGAGAACAGCACACATCTATCATGCAGCTGCGCACACTGCCTGCAATTTTTGTATTTTGGGCCCTTATCAATTTAAAGCCGAGAACAGAAAAACACCAGGAGATGAGGGAAAAACTGAAGCTCTTTGTGGTCAGCTCCTTCATTCTTGAGTTATACTTGAACAGTAGGAGTTTGATCGATGTGCTGTATCAAGCAAGCATAGATGAAAGCATAGATGCACTGAGTGGCCAGATGAGCAAAATGAGAAGGTAAGCAGGGGTTTTAAATTCAGAGAACACAGCACAATGAAGTGCTTTCATTGGCTTTGTACAGTTACCTTTCTGAAACCCTTCTGCATCATAATCATAGGTAAGTGTGGTGTCTGATTTGTTTATATTTAGATCCACGTAAGGAGAGGAGACCATTTAAAAGGGGCGCGGATGCTCATTCGTGTCAGCAACAACATCAGCAAGTTTCCTGCACGTGAGTAAAATCTACAGTCCAAGTCACATGACAACAGACATGGTGATGAAAACCTCCAAAATGGGGGACTCATCAGTGTGTGTTTGTGTGTGTGTAGATGTTGTTCCCATTCTGACGTCAGCAGTAATCGAATGTCACCGAGCCGGACTGAAGAACTCGGCCTTCAGCTTTGCTGCGATGTTGATGAGACCGGAGTATCGAAATGACATTGACCCAAAGTACAGGAAGAAGATTGAGGCAATGGTTCGGTAAGTCTGTCTGATTCTTACCCCCTCCATCCATCTTCTGTTTTATCTACTCCTCTCACCCACAGCGCCTCTGACTCCTCGTTTTAATTCTCATCTGCACCTCAGACGTCCGGATACATCAGAGCTGGAGGAGGAAACTACTCCGTGCCCCTTCTGTGGCTTCCAGCTGCCGCAGAATGAACTGCTGTGTATTTCCTGCAAGAACAACCTCCCCTACTGCATTGCCACGGTACACAGGATGGATCACTCAGCACTCTACCAAGACTGACCTGTATACTCTTGATCTGATCCTTGTACCATCTTCATCTTCCTCAGGGTTATCACATGCTGAAAGAAGACTGGTCCATCTGTCCTCATTGTGAATTTCCTGCTCTGTACTCACAGTTTATTCTGTAAGTGGCACACTCACGTCTAAAACCATAAAACCATACACCACATAGTTAGCAATTCACCAGCGGTGGATTTAATTTGCTTGATTGACCATTAACTTTTTGTTCCCTTTAAAGGGAAGTGTCACTTATTTTAAACATTAGAGTTTTTTACATGTCAAAAACATTTCTTACTTACTGAGAGTGAAGCCATCTACACAGGCTGTATTACATTTGTGTTTTAGAGTCTGATGCACATGAGACAGGCTCAGCGCAGTTGTCTACAAAGGTTGCGTTTTACTTTCAGTATAGATGTGTTCATATAAATCTAAAGTGTGTTTTAAAATTTTTTTATATTATGATCTTACTGATTATTTCAAGTCTATTTTCTCCACGTAACCAGTGATTTAGTGGTGGGCTATGAGCACATTCTAAACATGAGTGAGATTCTAGCATACCGTATAATAAAAGGTGGACATAGCTACCACACTGTTGCCCCTTATTCTGTGGACTGCTGAAGCCTCGGACCAAGTAGTCTGACTGTCGCCATCTTGGTTTTTGGAAACCAAACGTTGTGAATGACAAGTGGATCTTAGCGAGAACCCGAGGACTCTGCTAATTGCAAATTAACCACACCATAAATCACACTGTTTTCTTGTTTATTTTACTCTAATTTGGACCATAATTTACGAAATTAACATTTATTTTAAAAAAAGACCGCCAGGGCCTCTGCCCGACACACACACTGGACCCGACCCCTACGACGCCTCCTGTGGGTGGTAGGCCTACAGGAGGGCAGGCCCATGTAACCTCTTCGGGCTGCGCCTGGCCGAGCACCACGTGGTGCCAGCCACCAGACGCTCTCCCTCGAGCTCCCTCGCCAGGCCAGGCTCCAGGGTGGTGCCCCGGAAACCCTGTCCCAGGCAGGGTAATCTGTTCCCTCGTTGTTGCAGACATAGGGGTCTTCTGAACCGCTCTTTGTCTGGACCCTCACCCACGACCAGTTTGCCATGGGAGACCCTACCAGGGGGACAAGCCCCCAGGCAACATAGCTCATCGTTCCTACCCTCACCTATGGTCACAACCTTTGGGTAGTGACTGAAAGAATAAGATCGTGAATACAAGCGGCAGAAATGAGTTTCCTTCGAAGGGTGGCTGGTCTCTCCCTTAGAGATAAGGTGAGGAGTGTGGCCATCTGGGAGGGGCTCAGAGTAGAGCTGCTGCTCCTCCACATGGAAAGGAGCCAGTTGAGGTGGCTCGGGCATCTGATTAGGATGCCTCCTGGCCGCCTCTTGGGTGAGGTGTTCCAGGCATGTCCCATCGAGAGGAGGCCCCGTGGTAGACCCAGGACACGCTGGGGAGATTATATCTCTCGACTGGCCTGGGAACGCCTCGGGGTCCCTCTGGATGAGCTGGAGGAGGTGGCCGGGGAGAGGGAAGACTGGGCTTCTCTGCTTAGGCTCCTGCCCCCGCGACCCAGCCCTGGATAACCGGAAGTGGATGGATGGATGGACCTTAAAGCAATGAGTGAGCTGACAGACTCAGTGAGAAAGTTAGTTTATCCAAGCACGGTCATTTTCTCAGGCTTCTAATGAGGTTTTGCAGACACGTGCCCACGAACCACACGACGTTAACTTGTTTGCTATTTTGGACATGTGCAGACAAACATGAAAAACTACAGACAATTTTGGCAATCTGCTTGCAACCGAAGCAAACCCTAAGACGTTTTTGGTGCAGCACCTTTGCAACCAATTTCACCCACCAACAGCCAGCAACCTCCAGAAGCCACTGCCAGCCAGTCAGGGAATACACACTTTTCCCTTGCAACCAGTGGTTGTATCACATCCAATATGGTGGGCAACTCTTGAGCAATGTGCAGATTATGTCACATGGCAAACATCAATGGGCCAGATTTGTTTTTGCAACCAAAAGAGTCACCCCCTGCTGGTAGTGGAAAGAATGCCAGTTGGAAGCAACAACACGTTAACTTGACTTTTCAGATCCAGAGGAGAAGTCCATCTTTTATATACAGTCTATGGCTAGGCGCGCACACACACACACACACACACATACACATACACACACACACACACACACACACACACACACACTAATAAAGCTGCTGCTTGCTAAAATGCTGCTCACACAAAAGACATGAAACTCACAAACACCAAGAAATAGAGCAGCACATAAAACCATTAAATGGTCATTTTGTTATTCTGGTTTATGTATGTAAATCCTTATTACAGAAAAAGTTTTGAATGTTCTGGTAGGAGACAGACTATCATTTTACTATTTTCTGTCTTTATGCTAAGCTATGTTAACAGTCTCCTGTGTGTATTCTCTTAAGGTGTTAACACAAAAGAGTGACAGAGATCATCTTATCAAACTGCCAGAAAGTAAAAGTGTGTAATTAACAGAAAATTTAAATGTCACTCACTGAACTTTGTTCCAGGCTGCTGGAGACGGAGACAGCGTGTCCCATGTGCTCTGAGAGTCTGAGTGGCGGTCAGGTGAAAAAGATCTCTGATTGTTCGCAATATCTGCAGACCGACGAACCCGATCAATGAAAACAGATCAAAGTACGCTTGACATCATCCAGAGGACCAAATTTACATGTTTATATATAATAGTGTATTTAATTATTAGCCTGCTTATTTTCTTTTTATACTTTTTTTTTCTGGAGTACCTTTGGATTCCTTGACAGGAAGTTCTGCATGCATTATAGCTGAACCATAATCTGTCAGACTTAAGCCTGCACAGCTACAGTCAATTATACTGGCAGCTAGGTCGTCCCATGTCACAGCTTCAGTCTGTCTCAGTTAGCTAGGATCTCTGACCTTCCTGTGTGCTGTGGTCTCTCTTAGCTGCAGTATATCTTAACGTTGGACCACTGCAAAG
Source organism: Archocentrus centrarchus (assembly GCF_007364275.1). Lineage (NCBI taxonomy): Eukaryota > Metazoa > Chordata > Actinopteri > Cichliformes > Cichlidae > Archocentrus > Archocentrus centrarchus. The sequence continues at coordinate 20,673,118 of NC_044346.1, read as the reverse complement.
GAATACAGAAAAAAAGTCCCCACTGCTGCTGTCCAGACAGTAGGCATCATTCGGGGGGTCAGTAAATGTTCTGTTTTCATATTTCTAACAAAATGTTGGCAATAATGTGTATTTTGAATAAAAGTGTCAAACATGGGGAGTTGTTTAGGATGTTTAATTTTCAGTTCAACTGTATTTTGTTTTTTTTCCACTATCAATGAATTCATTTTTGTCATCGTTAGTATCAGAATTCTGAGCCCAGGATAAAAAATTAAAGGAACACTTTTGGGCTGCTGCCCCCGTGACCTGACCTGATAAGCAGAAGATGATGGATGGATGGCACTTTTTAATCAGAGTATAGCATCAAGCCAGGTAAACTTCTGGGATATTAAGCTGTTCAGTTATGTGGCAGTGGGTTGTTGATCAGTTTCAGCTACTGGTGTGAATGTCTCTGATCAAACAATCAAAAACAGAGTTCATGAGGGTAGTTTGAGGTCCCGACGTCCTCTAGTGGGCCCTGTGCTCACTGCCCGGCACCGTGGAGCCCAATCATATAATACCAGATTTAGCAGGTCCATGAGAGCAGGTTCAGCCTGAGCACATGACAGACATGAAAAGGTCTGGAGATGCCGTGGAGACTGTTATGCTGTATTCAACTTGACCATTTTTGTGATGGTCTGGAGAGGTATTATCCATGGAGGGCCGCAGACTGCCATTAGGAATATCGCTATTCAAAAGGCTTATGAAAATATCACATTTCTTTCTCTGGGTTACTGTCCCGTAAGACGTCTATGAGGTTACTTCAGAGTTTCTTTTTATTATACCATCTAATGCTAATACTTCAGCGCTCTGCGAGGCAGCTTGTAATCCATTTAACTGTTACATTTTTAGAAAGACTGACATTTTCTTAACCACAGCAGGATCTTTTGTGGGGCCTCCAGTCATATCCCAGTTTCCCTCAGACAGATTGTCAGAAATGCACGTTAATGTTTCTGCTTTCCTGAGAACAGTTTGTCGGTTAATAATTTGACAGTGAAAGTTTTTTCAGTGACAAGAAGCCAACCTGCTGATGAAGCTCGTGGCTTCATGTGAACATTCTAAAGCAGCTGATGCACACAGCGAGGTGAGCTCGCTTCTTCCTGCTGAATATATGATTTTGATTTTCATCCATTGAACGTAATCAGAGGGAGAGACGATGTGCATTTGTTGAACTTCAAATAACTCATTCGGCAACACATTTCTCTATTAATCCTCATGTATTTGTTTTGTTAATTTTTTTTTTTTTTTTACAAAATTGCAATTTACAGGACAATGAGAAACTGCACTAACAGTAAGCAAAGTAGTCATAGAAAAAAACAGTCCTCCAGCCATTATTTACATCCTTAACGCGTGCACCACAGACTGATGACAGAAGAAGTATACGAATGTTCCTACACAGGTGTACAGACATGATGATGGTGGACGAGCAGGTAATATGCATCATTTGTTCAGCATGGCAAGACAAAGAGTTAAAAAACAGGAAAGATGCTCCTCGGTCAGTGTTGTAAAGGGTTTAAAGGGACCTGCTGAGACCAGTTTTACTACTTTCTGATGCAAGTTTAATGGATCAACACAAGTGCAGAGAAAATTTTCAGTCTGTTGTGGCAAAGGAAGCCAGACCTGGACAGCTTGTTTTCTTCCTTCTGTCATTTCTTAGCCTTGCCTTTCCCTTTGCCTTTCCCCTTTCCAGAATCCTCTTTCTTCTCCTTGTTTGACTCCTTGGTGGCTTTGGCCTTCTTCTGCTGCAGGGAGGAACAGGGCATGGGTGAGAAATATAAAGAAGGGGGGGGGGATAATAATGATCCCATCTAGACTCAAAATGCCAGGGTTTGAATGCCCTTACTTTAATCATAGCATCGGCTTTGAGGCCCTCTCCTTCGTCTTCAGACTCCAGATCCTCCTGGTTTATGTCTTCCCCTCCCAACTCTAATTCCCCTCCACCACCACGGCGGCCTTTCTTCACAGCTTGTAGGGAGTACGGCGTTAGGTGAGCCTCTTTGTTGTACGCCCGTGTGAAGGCTGCCTTCACCTGGAAGGAGACAAGACAGGAGTCAAAACTTGGTGCATGTTGGACATAAAGATGATCAATCAGTGTTATTTTTTAAATATTTAAAGCTGTGCAAATGAATCAGAGATTTATCCACTCACTGAAGTTAAACAGAGCAATTCAGCATCTTTCAGTGATCTATTTGGTTTAAAAGATACTATAAAAAGTATCTTTTTATCTACAGATGGGAATTATAAAAAATTCCCTTCTGTAGAATTTAACCAAAATGTTCACTGCTGGGGGGCATGGCACCAGGGACAGGCTCCAGTGCCCCCCCACAACCCTGAATTGATAAGCATAAGTAGATGGGTGGATTTAAATGTTTTCAGGTATAGTTCTTGATAACTTTCCTGGTTAAATAAAGGTTGCACTGACTGCACTTTCATCTTGTAGTAAAAATGGGTATTACATGAAAGTACAGCGCAGCCCTAGTTGAACTTCAACTTATTTCTCTTTATTACACTAATAGCAGATGTTTCTTCACATTCTCTTAAGAGCTTTAGTTAATTTAGGTTTTAAACATTCTTTAAATTTCATGTCTCTAAGCTGTATTTAAAACTCAACAGTGGCCAGAAAAAGTTCAACTACATTATATTCATTAAAAGACCCCTGCCTGCCTCCCGACCTTGGAGTCCAGTTGGGAGTAAGGGTCGGGCTGTCCACCCCACACGCTAGTCTCCATGATGCTGTCCACGTCCTCCTTGATGAGCTGATAGTCGTCCAACAGCTGCACGGCTTCGGCGGCGCCCTCCGCTCCGCGTTTCTGAAGTGGATTTAGAATCGCCTGTCGCATGTAGTGCAGGTAATCCAGGTTCACTGCCTGTTTGCTGCTCAATGTCCTGAAAAGAACCAAGCAGGTAAAATAATCCAATGTTGCAGTGAACGTTTGACCTCAACGATATGAAAGTAGATCATTTTAAAATAAATAAATAAACCTCACTTTAAACTCATGTGTGAGGCCAGCTCCTGTATGATGCGTGAGTGTTTATTGGTCGAGGAGTTCTTGCCGAGCCAGCTGGGGAAAGCTGGGAATTGATTCATGTAGCCTCTCATGAGCTCACCTGGTAACACACTGGCATAAATAGCCTACACGCGCACACACACGCACGCGCGCACACACACACACACACACACACACAGACTTATGAAGCTTTGGTGCACATGAGCTGGTGTGTTTTCTAGCACAATAAACAGACTGATCAGGTGCTTTCAACAGAACTCTTCAACACCTTTACAGTTATGTACAGCAGCACTTGTGTATGCATCCAACAGGGAACCATTTAAGCAAACCTGAAGGCTAACTGGCCTGCTTTCAGCCATCCCGCTATCACTATGATAGAAAACATCTACCAACACAATTTCCACTGCAAACCTTCCGCTCACCCCACATAACATCGCCGTCTCCTTCACCTTGGGGTACATAAACAAACCACATGATAATATGTGGCTGGCACAACCCTAAGTTGGATAAGCAGTTAAAAGCGGATGGATGGATGGATGACACACCATACATGTCTGCAGTAAAAATCAGTGTTTACACTTAGGGGTGTGCGATATATATCGTCTAGAATCTAGACGATATATATGGGCAATTACGATATTATCTAGAGTCTAGATAATATCGTAATTGCCATGTTAACGATGTGCAAGCTGACGTTATTGAGTATGCTAATGACTGGGGGGGGGAAAAAATTAAATGCCTCCGCTCCAAGCATTCACTACTTTATGCTTTAGTATAGGCTGCTGCGCGTGCACATGTCCATACTGTGCGCTAGCATAGCTGCCTAAACAACACACCTAAAGCTGGAAAAGAGTGAACACACTGCGCCAACGGAAGCAATTCAGACATTACCAGCCTCCAGTCTACTGCCTTAGATTTAATTCCTAAGCGAGGAGGTGCTTTGGATTTGAAAAAACTGATATTGATGAAAAGACGGCAGTTTGCAGACTTTGTAAGAAAGCGGATAGCTTGACAACTAACCTGTTCCATCATCAGCGAGTATAAGGAATATGAAATGTTTCGGGAACCCGCTGTCCAAGACAAACTTAAATCAGGTAAGCTGTCTGGCAAAACACACACTCAGCAAACTTTAGCCCCCCCGTGACCACGACTAGCGGGATAAAGAGGAAGATAATGGATGGATGTTAATATACTTATAATCACTGCGTCATAACCTAGCAATGTTCTCGGAGCTCACCTGTTTGGAGCCTCGGATAATATCCGTATTGAGTGATTGCTTTTGAAAAACTCGTTGTAGTTTTTCTATTTGTCACACCCAGGACACAATTTAAAAAGAGATTTTAATCTCAGTGTGTTTCCTGGTTGAATAACGCTTAAATAAAATAAAAATAAAAGTTAACGTCAAAAACACTTCTTGTACGAACGCATTTTTAAAAAATGCAAAATATCGTTTATTATCGTTATTGAAAAATTACAGAAAATATTGAGATATTATTTGTCAATATTGCACACCCTACCAGAGATAGACAAAAAGATAGCCTTCACTTTGTTATTTGTGTGTATGTTGTACCTGTGTGGGCAGCAGTGACCAGTTTTGCCCCGAGCGGATCCGTCTGTCCACCAAATCGCCGTCACAGATAGAATCGGCCGTTTTACTGAGCAAGACCAGGTGGGACTTCAGATTGCCACTGACAAGAAAAAAAAAAACAGGAATATTTAAGATAAAAATTTGACAACTTGGTCAGTTCCAGCCATGGGACAAAGCAGCTGGTCTTTCTCACCCTGCAGCAGCTGGTCGAACGTTCAGGTAGTTCTCCTGGACGAACAGCGGGGCCAGCGAGTAGTCGTGGAAAAAGAGGTCAGACTTATCGATGAGGCTCATACCTCTCTCTTCCCCTGAGGCAAACACCTTCCTGCAGACATCAAACGGCCCGAGCTTCATGTCCTTACGGGCGCTGGCTGCGTCGGATTTGCACTGGTCGTACGTCATCGTTTTGTCTTTGGCTGACCACATGCTGAGATTGTGGATCACCTGGCGAGAAAGCAGCCAGCACGGTGAGGAAGGCAACCACAGGTGACTATAAGCCAACCATCTCAGGCTCGTTATGAATTTACAGAATGCTTTGATTTCTTTACCTGTCGTACATCCTGATTGGAGGCTAAAATGATTTCATTAAGAGCTGGAGGCGGGATCTTGATTCCCTCCTTGAAAGCAATGGACATCATGGCTCCCTTAAAAAGGAAGAGAAAAAAATACAAGTGAGAAAGAAGAAAGTGTTGGTGCATTCTGGATCAGTTCTTAGTGGACATAATATCCAGTTTGCTGTGGTTTCTATGGGTGAATGAAATTCTAGTGTTTCATCAGTTTGTTACTTTGCACGGTTACCTCAACCCTAATTCCAAAAAAGCTGATGCTGTGTAAAATGTAAATAACAGGATGCAATGATTTCTGATATTACTGATATGAACTGTTAGATCATCTGCATATTTTGATGCTTAAATCAGGAAGCTCCCCGAAGGCTGACGGCACCCTCCTGCTTTATGACAGTGACACCTGCAGCAGGCAGGGGTGAATCTAAAGGGGGTGTGGGGTGTATGAGACCATATTTATTTCAAGGCTTTAGTAACATTATTTTGCAGATTTAGATTCATATAAAATATTATATGAATATTCCCATAGGTCAGTAAAAATATACACCATATCATCTTTATTTACACGGGCCAGTAAAACTCTGTGCCACTGACCTGAAGCTGTTAGGCTGCACACTGAATTATTATTAACATTAATTATTAACGTACACCATCAAAACGTCTGTTTTCTGCAGCAGGCAACGTTGCATCAAAGCACAGGACAAACCTCAGTTCTGAGAATGTTCATATGTTCACTTTTTCCAGACACACACACACACACACACACACACACACACAAAATAACTCATTCATTAGCACAGCTGAACATGAAGACACATGCACAAAAACACATACGCATGAACACACACCAAAGTTACAACACTGTCAGAACTGGAAGCGGAAGGCAAACTGTTCTGTGGTCAGATAAATCAAAATTGCATTTCTTTTCATAAAACATGGACACTGTGTGCTCTGTACTAAAGGAAGGACACTATGTCAAAAGCCTGCATCTCTGATGCATGATGGTGCCTGTGGAACTGGCAGCTTGCACATCTGGAAAAGCCCCATCAGTGCTGAAGGGTATATATACAGGCTTTACAGCAACATATGTTCCCATCCAGGCCAAGCCTTTTTCAGGGAAGGCCTTTCATATTTCAGCAAGACAATACTAAACCTCACACTGCAGCTGTTACAACAGCATGGCTTCATAGTAGGGGATGTGGGTTTATGAGATTTGCAAATTCTTGCATTCTGTTTTTATTTACGTTTTATACATCGTCTCAAGGTTTTTAGAATTGGGGTAATGAGTATGTGCTTTTGGTTAAAAAAAAACAAAAAAAAAGGTGGTGGCTGAAGTGCTAAGATGATGGGGTCAAAATGCAGATGTCACCAATGGGTGACATCTCAGTGGCTACATCCACCTTTTATATACCAGCTGTGGTTTTCATGCCGTATCATTCACCTGCACCGTTTGTATTTTTTTTTTTTTTATTTAAATTGGTATGATACATGTAATTATCAGATGCAGGTCAGGATGTGCACGTGTACCTTGATCTGTTCCACTCGTGGTCTCTGGAAGCGCAGATCGAAGCAGTAGTTGGCCAAAGACCTGATCTTCTGGTGGTTCCGATCGTTGCACATGCAGATGATGGGGATCTTTGAATTTTTAATAAGGCCAATCATCTCCTGTGGAAGCCAAAATACATCAATATCAAAGAAACGACACACAATCCCCCCCCACACACACACACACACACAAAAAAGAATAACCACATCACCTAAAGGTCAGCAGGATGCAACCAGTGCTGAATCCTATGAATCCTTTTTTCCTCCACAACATCCCAATTTAATCTTTTAACTTATAAAAGTTAAGAAATAGCACAAATAGAATTAAAAAAATGTTTTGATTTACCTGAATTCCTCCGCGGTCCTCATTACCAGCCATGCCATCGACCTCATCCATGATCAGGACATGTTTACTGCTCACTGTCTGCGACGTGCCTGCAAAACGCCAATAAAGAAGAAGAAGATGTATGAGTGTCATTTGTTAATTACTTGTTTGTATGTTACGTTAATTCAAATAGGAGAATTTATTAGAAGTTGGGTCGAGCATGCACTGCATCTTTGAGAAGTGCTCTTAACTTTAAAATATGAAGTCTAAGAAAAGCTGCATAAGTGAGCTTTTGTCTGTTTGCAAAATTCCCTTTGATGTTTCCTTCCAGTTATTTTAATATGAGAAACCAGCTGTTCACAGCCTGTCATTTTAATCACTTATGTAAAGGCAGCCAAAAACAAGAGTGACCTTTGTAGAAGTTCTCTATGCTGGTGTTGTTCAGCGACTCGGCGACAACTTCCTTGAGGCTGTTTTTGCTGCGAGTACAGCTGGCATTCATCTCCACATAACTGAAGCCCAGCTCCTACAGGATGACACAAACAAGGTCAACAAGAGGCTGAGATTAGGGCGGGGGTCTGAATATGCAGAGAAACTGCTCAGAATAGGTGCGTTTTCACACTGACCTCACAAACCAGGGCAGCAGTGGTGGTCTTCCCCACCCCTGGTGGTCCAGAGAGCAGAGCGGCTTTGAATCCTGATCCATCATCTTTCCCTCCTCCAAACTTACCAAACCGTGCCACTGTACAGCAGAAAGCAGAGCAAAACACACGTGGTCTTCAGCACAGATAAGATTCTTAAAGGCTGAAACTGACCAAAAGAAAACACGTTCGGTCTTCTGCTACCTGCTGGTTTTCTGACACCCCCGCTGTGGTTTTTGTGCCAGTCCTGCAGCCAGCGCAGCAGCTTGTTGGCACAGCTCTGGTCCCCCTGCTGTCCAATCACAGTCTTCAGAGAGCGTGGACGGTACTTGTCCACCCACAGCAGACTGGCACCTTCCTCTGTTGGTGATGAAGACTGCTCTGGGGCTGAAGTAGAAGAGGAGGTAGAGGAAAGGCCCAGCTCCCTCCGGGCAGTTTGACCCATACCTCTCCTCGATGGGGTCCCTCCATCTCTGGTTTTAGCACTGCTACTTTGTGCCAGGCCGGTCTTTGAAGGGCTTGGGGTTTGAGGTGACCTGGAATTACCCTTGGAGGGAGAGATCTTCTGGGCTTTGGGGGTGCTCTTTAAAGTCTGGCTTGGGGGCGTCCTGGTCTTTGAGGTTTTATTCTACGTGACAAAAGCAGAGGGAGCAGAAACCCAGCAGAAATGAATAAAATTCATCCTTAAATGTAAAGCTGAAATGATTAGACATTTAATCAGAGAACAGAAATGTAATTTGATAACTGGGTATTTGTTACCTTTTGTTTATTTTCAAGCAAAAACACTCACAGGTTCCAGCTTCTTAAATCTTTGCCATTCATAACAAGAAATCAAATTCAAAGCTTCACCTTTGGCCAAAAACACACGTTGGTTTTCTAAATGAGCTGTCAAACACTCACAAGACAGGAAGTGACCTGCTTGTATAACTTTGCAAACTAAATTTTAGTATGTTACAGTATGTGAATGCTGACCTCAGCTTCTGCAGCAATCTCATACTTGGACTTCTTCCCCGGTTTGGTTCTGATCAGCTCCAACAGACCATCTTCATTGAGGATCTGGGTGCCGAAACTCTCCGCCTGAGCAGCACAAGAAACACAACTTTTCATGTGAGTGCAGGAAAGATACGGGACCATGAAGAAAATGAGAAGGAGGGTTTCAAATCAGTGTGATTGCTGCCATTTTTATTATTATTTTGTGCCTTTTTTGCTCATTTGGAACTCAAACTGTTTATGCTTAAAGGGGACTTTATTTTTCTTATCGCTTTTCCTTATTTTCTGTCATATATAACTGTTACTGTGGTGGATGCTCATAACATATATGATCAGTGGCTTCAGATATTTTCTTTCCTATTCCAGGCTTTCATTGATGTTAAAGAGAGCAGATATCCTTAATATGATGATCTAAGGCACAGCAAAAAAAAAAAAAAAAAAAAAAGTTATTTCAGTCAACATTCCCATCCAATGCAGTCTGTCATATTCTTCTTCAGTAAAGGTTTTTTTAAAAGGATGTCACGTTCATCACCTTCTCGAGCTTCGAGGCTCCGCTGTCTCGGCCCTGAACCACGTAGGTGGTCTTCTTGCTGACGTTGCCTGTCACCTTGCCTCCATAGCGCTCAATGAGAGCTTTGGCATCTTCTCTCTCCATAGACTCGAGTACGCCCGTCAGCACAAACACGCAGCCCTCCAAACAGTTTTCTGCTCCCTGGAAAACACGCCCGACACCACGCAGCCAGTAAAGCAAAGGCAGTGTGAGTTCTTCAGTACTGAACTGCGCACTGGTCAGCTGAACGATGGCCTCTACAGCGAGTACGTGTTACCTGTGGGATTTCCTTTGAGCCCAGAGCTCGTGGTCCATCTCTGTTGAGGTAGTTCCTGTAAGCTGAAGAGTTGGCCTTCTTCTTCTCTTGGTCATCAGGACTTGTGCTTGTGCTCTGAGTCAGAGACAGAAGTAAAGTATCTTGTTTTTACATTGTTTCATTTTTATTTATGTGTTCAGAGTTTTTGTTCTTTTGCTGCTCTGAGGACAAATAAAGTGACATATATATATATATATTTTTTTTTTATATATATATATATTTTTATATATATATATATCACCTCGGGTTTCTTGGGAGAAGTCTTAAGTGCAGTGGGTGTGGTTCCCACTTTGGGCGTGAAAGTCTTCTCTGAGATTGATGAAGTGCGGGGCTCCTTTTTGGGAGAGATGTTCATTTTAGTGGGTGTTTTGCTCTTCGCTCCTTCGTCCTTTTTCTTCATCATGGCCAGTTTAGAGCTGGTTTTCACAGGAGTTATGGTCTTTTTGGGAGACGGACTAACCACGTCCTCTGATACACTGCGGCTGGTCTTTGATGGGCTGCTCGACCTGCCGGCAGCAGCGTCTGTGCCCCTTTTTTGGGGGGTCGTGGTCAAGCCTTGTTTTTCATCAGAGCCTTTACGAGCCTGGATGGAGAGACAAACAAAATGAGAATGAAAAAAATTTGAGCATTAAAGCGGAGAAGCCTCTTTAATCGCTGCAAGCATTACCTTCTTTGCTTTAGGCTCCTCATCCAGCATGGCCAATGTTCTGGCAAACTCCTCATCCTCATGGACCTGTTTTTCCAGCTGAGTGAAGCAGCAAAAAGCATGACAAGAAGGCCATAACATTGAGCATAAAAATAACCATCTGTTGGTTTACTGAGCAGCTCTAATTAAAAGTAAAACAAACCAGCAGCTGCTGATCAGCCTACCTCCATGTCCTCTTCCATCTGCAGCTGCCTGGCAATTTCTTCATCACTGATCAGGTTGTCTGTGTCCTGAGTTGGCTGAGGAGTTTTTACAAAGGATCATTATTGAACCATGAAAGGATGAGAAAAGTAAAAAGGATTCAGTGGTGAAGCACAGAGAGAAATAATGCATCAGTACTCACAGCCTTTCGTTTGGCGCTGGCTACCAGCTTTTTGTCCGAGCGCTGAATAGACCCGCTGCCAAAGTAGTCGAGTACTGAGGTAGGGGTTTGTCTTGGCTGAGGAGGCGGGGCTGACTTTGGGGTGGAAGGCACAGGAGGAGACTTTGATCCTGTTTTCCCCTGGGTGGCGGCGGGTTTGACAGGAGACTTCCCTGACTGTTTGGCTCCCAGACGAGAGGTCGCCACATCCGTTTTTGTTGTTTTGGCTGTGCAGTTCTGTTTGGATTTGGAGGTCTTCTTCAAGGACTGGAAGTTGTCACTGTCCGAATCTACAAGCAGAACAGAGACGCCTCCTATCACGTGTGTGAAAAAATATATTTTGACTTTCACACTGAGGCCCAAGCATATATGAAGCTTCACCTGTTTCTGAGACATACTGCACAGGATCTTTTTTGTTCGTCTTCACTTTCTCTTTGGGAGATTTTGACTTCCTCACTGGCTCCTCCTCATCTGAGTCTGAACACAAACACATGGGAAAAACAAAGAGGATTTTAAAAAAGGCCCGGCTTCTGTGTCTACGTAGTAACACACATGTCAAGTATCCATTTCTTTAACAATAAAAATAATTAAAAGGTTGTCATAGCACTTCCAGCCATCTTAAATTATTTTCAGGAACCTCAAAGACTTCTCTACCATTCTGACATCTTAGCATATTCTGACTGCTGCACTGCATGAAGAATTGTTTGAATTTGTTCCCCAAGGTGAAGCTTCATTTAATGAAGACTAGAAGCTGTAAACGACCTGTTCTTAAAATATATTCACTGTTATAAAAGCAGATAGATTAGAAATTACAAACGTACCGGATACTATGACTGCGTGCTTCTTTTGTTTTTTCGCACCATCCTTGCGTTGCTCTTCTACTTTTGACCTTTTGACCTACAGAACATGAAACCAAAATAAACCCAGATTAACAGGATGAGGAGAAACAGAGAAAGGAGACGGGGAGAAGGACACACACTCACCTTGTTAGCCTCTTTCTTTTTCTTTTTCACCTCCTCGTCTGTTGACGAAGAATTCTTCTTTTTCTTCTCCTCTGGTTTGTTGTTTCCATTTGGGGCAGGTTTCTGCACCGCAGGCTTAGCCGACGTCGGTGCAAAGAACCGCCTGATGTCCTGAGCACACAGACGGGTAAAAACTGAAAGAATTACCTCCAAGTAGTGTCGTAGTAAAGTTGTGTACTATCAGAACAGCTTTAATGAGTTTTTTTTAAACAACTGAACTCACAAACCCACATTGATTTTGTGGGGTTTGTTCACTGCAGCCCTACAGTAAGATCCCTCCCTATGAAAGAAAACAGTCTAACTGTGTCCTGCACACACAGTCATAGTCACCTGAGGTCACCTCTTCAGATTTTCCTTAAAGATGCTGCAGATGACTTTTTTCAGCCTCCATCACTTATGTTTCTACTGCAGCTCTAAATGCCTCTGTTATAATTTTGTATTTCTGAATTAGTTTGTATTTTTATTTTGTTTAAAGTTCTTGTTTTTAATTCTGTTCAGTTTCAGTTAGGGTTTCCAGATCTGGGTTTCTCGTTCCAGTTCAGTCTTTATTAGTTTCAGTGTTCAGAGTTAGCTTTGGTGCTTTTGTAATATGAAGCACATTTGGCAAGATTTAAGACAGTCAGAACGGGTGTCTGTTATCTGACAAACTGCAGTCATCACAACGATAAGAGCAGTTTGACAAAGAAGTACACTGACCATCTATGCCTGATGTGTCCTAAAAGAACATAACAATGTTATCTTTTGCTCCTGCTTTACTGTAACATTTAGTCAGCTGAACCCTATTAAATACACTGCAGTGTTTTTGTATAGAACAGCCACATATTATATCAAAAGGTTAAAGGAAGATCCAACACTATCTATCAGTATCACAATACAAGCCCAACACTTCCAGCCAGTTCTCCACACATGGATGAAGCCTAGTCCTGGACTAAAAGGGAAAATTCACTGATGATCCCCAATGAAAAGAAGCTTTCAGTTTAAGATGAGGTTTAAACTCAAAGTCTCAAACAGACTGGCTGTGTAGTCAAATTTACCAAACAAGGACTAAAACTCAGGACATTTCTTGTACTTTCTTCCTTCTCCCTTTAGGGGTCGCCACAGCAGATCATCTGCCTCCACCTCACCCTACCCCTATCATCCTCTTCTGTCACACCAACCCTCTGCATATCCTCCTTCACTACATCCATGAATCTTCACTGTGGTCTAACTCTTTACCTCCTGCCTGGCAGCTCCATGTCCAACATACTTTGTCCAATATATCCACTATCCCTCCTCTGCACATGTCCAAACCATCTCAGCCTTACTTCTTCTCTAACTTTGTCTCCAAACTGTTCACACTATATTTTTACTTTATTTCAGTTAACTTTTTTACCAAAGTTTTGATTTTTAGTTTAGTTTAAGTTAATTATAATAATCTTGGTAGGCACCCAAACAAAAACCCTCATTCAAAGTCATTTAGATCTTTTCTTCTGCTCAGTCTTTCCACACATGCCACAGATGTTGCTGCTTCACTGTACCATGCAGCGAAGCTGTGAGGAAGCATTTGCATCTGCATGTTCTACACCCATTCCTCTATGGTTTTCCTTTAAACTGTCATCCCTCTCAGTGTATTCACACAGCAGCCCGTTTGTTACCTGAGCGCTCAGATCACAGCACAAACTCAACCCGTTTGCACTGCACGTATTTCACCTTCCCGGTTATTTTATTTAATGCAGTAAAATCGGCATCATTTTAACTCCCCTTAAAGGACACAGACAAACATCAACTGCTGCAGGATAACCGAGGAAAAAAAACCCAAGCTCCTCCTAAACGCTTCATTTAAGCCAGAGGATTGAAGTTTATTCTCTTTAGCTACAGCTAAACTGCGCTTCACACGATCAGCAGCAAGGTTTAACGACACAACAGCATCATTTCCTCCGTATTTAACCGCTTTGTTTACACACACAGGCTCCAGTTTAAGAGAATAAACAGCTGAAATATGTCACGTACCATTATGAACGCGGTTTCTCGCTGTGCTGGTTTGTTGTCAAAAAAATTAAGTAAGAAACACCTTCAACTACTTGGCGCGAAGCGAGAGTCTGTGGTCGCCAGGAAATGACGCTCTGGCTGGTTGTGGTGCGTCGATGCGTCATTACGCCTGTGTTTTTCTTTTTAACTAAAAAACAAAAAAACTTACAAATTTGTAAATAATAATAATAATAATAAAATCAAACAAATAAACACCACAGAAATAATAAAAATCATTCTGTAGTGTTATGAATTACCAGAAACTTTTTACTTTATTGTGAAGAATTTCCGGCAGAACCTGCGCCCTTTTCTTACTGAAAATACTGACGCAACTTTAATTACTTACTTTGTAATAAAAATATCTGTGTGTACACAATTAAACTCATTAGTATAATGGTCAACTTTCATATCCATAATTGCATTCACAATAAAAGAAGAACTGGAAAAATTAAGACAATACATGATTCATGTAATAAAAAATATTATTAAATAATAATAAACAGTGTGTGTACTTTTGTTTCAATCCTTAGAGCCCATAGGTTCCACATAAAATGGGAATATGATAATAAAGACTCATTTACAGGAGCAAAACTCAAACTGCTTCACCTCATGTTGTTTTGAGGTTATGTTGATTGTTTCTATGTTGTTTTGTGCATCAGCTAATCCATAGTGTTGCTTGTTCTTTATAAAACATCAGCATGAGGGGAGAAAACAAGAGCTTGCTGATAGTAAAGACCATGATGAAAAAAAGGTCTATTGGATATACTGAATATACACTGCTCAAAAAAATAAAGGGAACACTCAAATAACACAGCCTAGATCTGAATGAATGAAATATTCTCATTGAATACTTTTTTCTGTACAAAGTTGAATGTGCTGACAACAAAATCACACAAAAATCATCAATGGAAATCAAATTTATTAACCAATGGAGGCCTGGATTTGGAGTCACACACAAAATTAAAGTGGAAAAACACACTACAGGCTGATCCAACTTTGATGTAATGTCCTTAAAACAAGTCAAAATCAGGCTCGGTATTGTGTGTGGCCTCCACGTGCCTGTATGACCTCCCTACAAAGCCTGGGCATGCTCCTGATGAGGTGGCGGATGGTCTCCTGAGGGATCTCCTCCCAGACCTGGACTAAAGCATCCGCCAACTCCTGGACAGTCTGTGGTGCAACGTGATGTTGGTGGATGGAGCGAGACATGATGTCCCAGATGTGCTCAATCGGATTCAGGTCTGGGGAACGGGTGGGCCAGTCCATAGCTTTAATGCCTTCATCTTGCAGGAACTGCTGACACACTCCAGCCACATGAGGTCTAGCATTGTCCTGCATTAGGAGGAACCCAGGGCCAACCGCACCAGTATATGGTCTCACAAGGGGTCTGAGAATCTCATCTCAGTACCTAATGGCAGTCATGTTACCTCTGGCGAGCACATGGAGGGCTGTGCGGCCCTCCAAAGAAATGCCACCCCACACCATTACTGACCCACTGCCAAACCGGTCATGCTGAAGGATGTTGCAGGCAGCAGATTGCTCTCCACGGCGTCTCCAGACTCTGTCATGTCTGTCACATGTGCTCAGTGTGAACCTGCTTTCATCTGTGAAGAGCACAGGGCGCCAGTGGCGAATTTGCCAATCCTGGTGTTCTCTGGTAAATGCCGAGCGTCCTGCATGGTGTTGGGCTGTGAGCACAACCCCCATCTGTGGACGTCGGGCACTCATACCATCCTCATGGAGTCGGTTTCTAACTGTTTATGCAGACACATGCACATTTGTGGCCTGCTGGAGGTCATTTTGCAGGGCTCTGGCAGTGCTCCTCCTGTTCCTCCTTGCACAAAGGCGGAGGTAGCGGTCCTGCTGCTGGGTTGTTGCCCTCCTACACGTATCCCGGTAGCACCTCCAGCCTCTGGACACAACACTGACAGACACAGCAAACTTCTTGCCACAGCTCGCATTGATGTGCCATCCTGGATGAGCTGCACTACCTGAGCCACTTGTGTGAGTTGTAGAGTCCGTCTCATGCTACCACGAGTGTGAAAGCACACCAACATTCAAAAGTGACCAAAACATCAGCCAGAAAGCATAGGTACTGAGAAGTGGTCTGTGGTCTCCACCTGCAGAACCACTCCTTTATTGAGTGTGTCTTGCTAGTTGCCAATAATTTCCATCTGTTGTCTATTCCATTTGCACAACAGCATGTGAAATTGTCAGTCAGTGTTTCTTCCTAAATGGACAGTTTGATTTCACAGAAGTTTGATTTATTTGGAGTTATATGGTGTTGTTTAAGTGTTCCCTTTATTTTTATTTTTTTTGAGCAGTGTACATTGTAAAAACCAAAAAAAAAAAAAAAAAAAAAAAAAAAAAATGGTATGAAGGATTTTTTCCTTTATTTTTACATTTTGCCTCTTCCAGTTAAATTTGAGACTTTCACACAAACCAAACATAGATGAGTTTATGAAAAGCTTCCAGGAAGTGTGACTCATGGCTGTTTAAGAAGTCAGAACTTGTATTTATGTGGTTGTTCTCCTGCTGAACAGTTTGATCCTCAGCTCTCCTGAAGACGTTCCTGATGCTAGACCAACACCTGGCACATCAAACCATCCCAATCAGTGCAACAGTGAGACATCAGCACTGCCATGTTAAAAGCATTAAAACATCTGGGAAGTCTTGTGATATTTGTGAATTTTTTAATCAAGTTCCCAGTTGCCCAAAGTTAATCAGTACAATTGTTTTTAGCCTGTATTCATTTACATGTTTAAAATGAAAATTTGCCATTTTGGCAGTTATACTCTATAAACTGGCAACTGTCACTGAATCACTGGTCCTCAGCATTTTTTCAGGTAAGCTCTTCAGTGGAGCCTATCCCAGCTGCCATGGAGCGAGAGGCAGGGTACACCCTGGTCAGATCACCAGTCTGTCATAGGGCTAACAGAGAGACAACCAACCATTCGCTCACATTTTAGAATCTAGAATCACCAATTAACCTCACTCCACTCACTGCAGGTCTTTGGACTGTGGGAGGAACCCTCAGTACCCAGAGGGAACCCACGCAGACACAAGGAGAACTTGCAAACACCCACACAGAAAGGCCAGATGGTGGATTCAAACCAACAACCTTCTTGCTGTGAGGCAACAGCGCTGCTCTAATACCCAATTATATATTTAAATTGCTCAAGTCTCCAAATACATTAAAATATAAGATTTTATATTCAAAGCCACTCTGAACTAAACTAAATACCATTAATAAAGAGAAGCAGAGACAGGAGTAAGTGGAAAACAATGGAGATTTATTGGCCTTAACAGAGAATTCGCTCAGATACCAGATCCAGATGATGTAGAGGAAACATCCAGTGACTTCCTGATGTCCTCCTTTCTGACTGTGGTGGCCTGCAGAATCAGAGCCCCTATAAACAAACACAGGAGCTGAGTGTGAGGACAGATGTGATCAACAAAGCAGGAAGTTTAAATGAAAAGGTTACTTCACTGTCTCACATGCGCACACACACAAAAAAAGACTGGGCAGCTTTAGGAGTGAAGATGCATGCTGTGGTAAACACTCATGCAGACAAAAGCAGCCACACAAAGGACACACAGGGGATGACAGTTCATATCCACTACAGCTGTTAACAACGTAAAACTGTCCAAAACTGATAAAAGCCTAATCAGATTTTTCCACATTAATCTGCATGTGAGGAGCAGTTTTGCCTTCTTATGACTAGATTAATTTATGGAGGCAGATGTGTGAAAATGTCCAGCAATTAGCTTGATGTCAAACATTTTAATAGAGCAGAGCAGGCGAGCATTGGGTAAAAAGATCTGAAAGAGAAGGAACAACCAGCAGTGAGAAAGAAAACATGTCTGTCCCTGCAGGACAGGACGACGGTATCGTCTAACCTCTGAGTGCAGGTGTAACTTTCACTGTTCCGGTTCCAAGACTGTTCCCTTCTCAGACACGTAAATGCCGTCCAAGAACTTTCTGATATCCTTATTTTTGACGGTTGTGGCCTGCTGGATCAGAGCAGCTGGAACAGAGAGCAGCACATCACAAACTGATTACATAACAGGAGATACAGGACTCAGGAAGGTCTGTGTCATACGATTTGCTGCCGTTTTGGCACCATTAAGTTAAAGTTTCAGCTTTAATGTATTTATTAAGCATCTGGGTCATCCAAGTCTGGTTGCAGATGCCACACCACCCTGCTTATACATGCAGGTCTAGCTGTGAATTAATAAACATTGTTTAGCCCCTCCCATTTAATTTTACTGTTTAGGTTGTAACATGTACGGTAAAACTAGTCAAAAGGTATAAAGCCATCTCATCCTCAGGTACATTAAAAAGGCATTTATCAAAAATGTTTCCCAGGAGGACGGAGACGAGCCTAAAAGCAGCTTTAATGGGATTCTGTCAGATCCTGAAGATGCAATTAACTGATTTCCAAATACAGTCCAGTAGTGTCTTTTCCTGTAAAACTCTATCAGGGCCGTGCAGCAGCCACATTCATCTGCAGCAGCTTTTTGCTTTTAAACTAAACTAATTTTCAGGAAATTAAATACAGTGAATACAGGCTTGACTGGATTAAGGTCAGGTGACCAGCCACTACACTGCTTGGGCTTTATTTTTATGGCTGTTTTATCATCATGGCTGTGTAACTGAAAGCCCTGCGTGCAGGAGCCTGGAGCCAAACAACAACAACAACAAAAAAGTGTCACTGTCCTACGACAAACAGTAATGTGGACAAGAGCTGTAAAAATACAGATTCTGGAGAACATCCAGACTTGGCAAAAATAAAAATCACAACTGAGGTGGACAGATGGAGTTTTTGTTCAATAGAACCGTTACTCCACCTCAGCAATGAGAACAGCAGAGCTTTAGATAAGTGGAAACTTCATCTTGTGCTGTACAACATCAGCAGCATGTGATAAACTAATAGCTCAGGGGGATAAACCATTCTCAGGCATGGAGGAAGGTGAGGGACTTGACATAAAAACTGGATTTAACAGGGTTAAGAGCTGGACTGATGTCCAACTGGATGTAGAGTCTGTAGATGAAGTGCAACACCTGTCTAGACTCAACAGTTTTCTATCACATCACCAACAGACATCCTAATATTTTACTCAGTCATGTACACTAAGCTTCAAGGTGGCACTGAATGAGTTTCAGGAATGCTGTGCATGAAATAATGACAACTCGCATCATCGGTGCTGGAGCAGAGTTTGGGCTCGAGCTGGATATAATGTTATCATTTCTTTAACATGTAGGAGAGCTGTAGAGGAAACCGGAAACAGACGTACCAGAGTTGGACACCAGCTCAATGTCGTTACCCTCCAGGACCAGCTCGTCCTTCTGTGAGGCTGAGACTGCACACAGCACGCCTGGAAGAAGAAGAAGAAGAAAAAAAAAAGACAAATTTATACATACAGGTGATGAGTTTGTAATATTTTGTTTTAAGGCACCTCAACATGTGGGTGGCAGGTTCTGAGAGCAAACCGACAACCCTAAAATCTGCCCACAGCCACCACACAGAAGAATTTAAAAAGCACCGTCAGGTCAGTCAGTTAAATTAACTTTTTTTTTTTTTTTTAAATCCTGTTCCCAGTCTGTAGTTGAAACAGGATCAAGGAAGGAAAAGGAAACATTTGCTTCTCTAGAAACACCAAATAATCTGAGATGTGTACGCAGCCTCAGATACGTCACCAAAACGAGGAAAGCTCGAGATCTTAAAATCTGACAGGACAGAAGTGGATGTGTAAACTGGCTGAGTGCAACTCCACAGACTGCATCACAAATCTTTGCACTGATTCCACAAAGACAGCACCTTCCTCAGTTTATATCGATGAAACAAAGATCATGAAAACACATTTTTATCATCCTTTAAACATTTTTCAGGCATTTTGAAAACTAAATTGACAAGTTCACTGCAGTCCATTCAATCTTAAGTCATTCTGTCACATAATTTTTGTCTAAATAACTGCAAATCTATTATGAAGTCATCCATATTTCCCACCTCTACTGACAAAGCTTAAATTTATGCCACATCTCAGAGGACTTTAGGATCTTACGTGTGCCATTCTCAAACATTTCCACGATGTGACGCAGACTCACCAGGCCTCATTCGGACACGGCGAATGTACTTCTCTCCCAGGAAGTTCCTGATCTCCACCAGGGTGCCGCTCTCCTGGATGACCACGTTGATGGGGAAATGGGCGTACACGGAACGCATTTTGTATCTGAAACCCTGCAGTCGCACAAAAGAGGGAGAGGCACTGAGTTGGACTGACAAAGGAAACAAAGTGGATGCTTTAACAATAGACAGGCCCAAACTACACAGCTTAACACTACAGAACACCATAACCCCATCACTGAGGCTGGGCACAGCGTTTATAAGTGAACTAATTGAAACAAGCAGATCGGAGCTCTCACCAAAGTGACTCCCTTGATCATGTTCTGGACATGGCTGCAGATGGTGCGGACTGTGGCCAGCTCCTTCCTGTTTCCCCACCATTTATCCACACGAAGCTGAGGAAGAAAGCACAGCAGCTCAAATCACTTCCACAAAACTGGTGTTAAAGCAATCAGCCTACAGGCATACCAAGACACTGGCCCCGCAGACCACCAAATATGATCACATTCACTTTGTGGCAGTAACTGAGGCGTTTACACCCATACCCTGGGTAACAGGCCCAAATCTGACAGGTAAAAACATTCATCCCAACATGAAATCTATTTAAAGTGCTCTATTTAGATGAAGCACAAAACTGGCTTTGGGATTACTACTAGCTTAAGAAAATAAATAAGAATTTAATCTTTAAGAAGGTCAACAAGATTGGGGTATTTTCAAACTCTGCAATGAGTCCAGTTATAGTTTGGAGCAGTTTTCAGTCTTTCCTGGCAGTAAAAACTAGAAACCCCTATTTAATCTGAAATTATATAGTAAAATTTTCATTGCACTCTTAATGTCAAATATATGTGATGCCCTACAGTGACCAAAGCGTGGGGATGAACTGAGTATCATTCTGGCCCTTTCATACCTTCTTCTGTTTCTTGCCCAGCAGGCTGAGCTCCAGGTTGATGTGGTTGAACTCCCTGGTGAGCCTGCCACGGGGGCCTTTGACGGTCACTGTTCGGCCCTTTAGCCTCACCTCGACTGCCACACAGAGAGAGAAAAAGGTAAGAAACCACACTTGAAACAGGTCATAACACAGGTCTCTGTGGAGAACTGCTTCTTACCATTGTCGGGGAGGTCGACAGTCTGGCTGCTGAGAATGGTCTTCATTCTGCGAAGAGACAAAATGCGTGTTTTAAACTCTGTGTTTTAAGTTTGTGAGTTATAGCTCTGATCCGCTCGTATCTGCGCTTTCAGCAGCTGTGTGATGATTGTTGACTAAAGTTTGGACTGTGAGACGCAGCCACACCGCACCCGGTCAATCAGCTTTAGCTACAATGCTAATAACAGCAATCGGTAACGAGACAGCCTGTAAGCCCAGATCAGTTCCCTTATGAGTTACTGACACAGTCAAATGTTAGAAGATGTTAAATGGCTCCTGAAGCCGGACAAACACTATGTTTAATAGCACGCTGTTAAACCCACTGCGGGCCTCAGCGCGAACACAGCGCCAGGCCTTCGAGAGCAAACCTGCTTAAAACTAACATCATATATCCCGACAGACCTAAAGTAGACTACAAATACAGCTTATGATGAAAATCACAACAGGTTCAGCGCCTGATGGCTTAAAACTTAGAGAAAATTACGCTTAAGAGACACAGATGTAGTTAGATGAAAGCTAGGAACCCATTTCTCGGGTATCCTCACCTCGCCGGTAGCAGAGGAAAGGAGGAAAGAAGGACGTCACCACGCAATTGTACGTGCCGCCACCAGACATTACCAGACGATCGAAGACCCGAGGGATACACTGATAGAATATTTGGGAAGTTTGCGTGGGGAAAGATGAGGATAGAGGTGTAACAAACCACTTAAGCTGTAAAAATAAAATAAAATAAAATGTATACCTAAAAACAAGGAGGAGCTAATTTACTGCCTTCCTTTAACACAAATGTCATTCTATTTCGTTCTGCTGCGTTTGAGTACCATCATACAGACTGCACGCAGCACTGACAGAGCCGCCTTCCTCGGCAATTAGGCGTAAAGGAATTTCAGAATTATAACTGATGGGCGATTTCGCTTACTTGAGTATTGTATAATATTAAGTAATGTCACTCAATTTGTATCCAATTTAATTGGTTAAACATGTTTTTATGGGAATCCCTTCGCAACAATCATTATCAATGCCTATCCTTTAGTCCATCTATTGCTTAATGTTTTTGTTTTTTTAGCAACTTTTGGTGTTGCGATGTTCCAGTTAGCTTAGTCTTTATTTAAAAAAAAAAATATCTGTACCCCCATTATCTTCAGGGAAAAAAAACATTCCATTCCGAAATTATCCGAGAGTGCTCTAGTTCCAAATTCTGTCCGCGTTACGTGAAGGACCAGACCAAAGTAATCGTTCGCCGAGGTGCTTTCCCAATGCTAACCACCCACTAGCCAAAGTCATGGCGCTACTCAAGCAAAGTTGTTACGTAGCGGGTCGTTTCTCCACAAACCATCTATGGCTGACTCCCAGATGTGTCCCACACGTGAGTATTTAAATTCACATCCATCTAACAGACTCTGGTTCGGGTAGTTTACTAACGGCTTCAGCTGGTGGTCAGACCCGGCCGCGGGCCTCGGAAGTTCCCTCAGCAAGGGTCTGTTTTCACCTCAGCTGTGATGCCACTGGTAGATTGCATGTGTCTAACCGTATGTGTGGTTTATTCGCCGGACTCGTGACCACCGTGTCAGCGTGAATTACCGCGTGTAGAAACAAAGAGAAGCCTCTGAACTAACTGTCAGTGGTGCTCGGCAGGTTTACACCAGCTGCTTATCAACTGCACCCAGATCCACCCCGGAGGGAGCTGACAGAAAGAGGGAGCTGCTCAGTGACGACGGACCCGACCTGCAAGACTTTATTTCGGGGGAATTATCGGAGAAAAGCAAGTGGGCTGAGTACAAAGGCAGCCTGAAGAGGCAGAAGGGAGAGAGGTGAGGCTTCAGTGCTGGATCTAACCTGCTATGTTTGGGAGGGGGCACAGCTGCAGGTTAGGGGTTTGGGCTTGAGTCTCTGTTAAGATGATCACTGACAAAAATAAGGAGTTTGTATTCCACGTGTAGCAGCTGCTGGTTTATTTTTACAGGTTGAATAGCACTTACTGCAGAAATCATGGTCTACACATTTATTCTGTGTCAGAGTAACACAGTTAATGCACATAAACAGAAGCAGAGCCTCTCCACAATCTCATTACAAACACTGCTGAAAGTAATGCTGTGAAAGCTGCAGTAAAAGCAAGGCATTATATATATATACCATCCAGAGGTTTATAAACAGATTCCAGAGCTGCTACTGATCCTCGATGAAGTCTTCCCCAAACTGCAGCCTCTGGCTCAGCTCGTTGCTTGATTATCAGTAAACGTTTTTTTATACGCATTTGGTGTTGGAGTGCTTGCTGGTGAACACAAATGTGCAGTGCTTAAACACAGACACTTAGAAATGAGAGCACTGTCACGTGTCGAGTGACTGACTCTGCTGCTGTTCCTGTCAGGCTGCGGCTTCCTCCGTGGTTGAAGACTGAGATCCCCATTGGAAAGAACTACAACAGGCTGAAGAACACGCTGAGAGAGCTCAACCTTCACACGGTAAGTTTTACGCGTGTAAGTTGTCAGGTAGCCCAGCTGCTTTAAGATCATCGATGTATGAATGCTTGAGATGTAACTGATGTGACCTTTGAGGGCCTCAGCTGATTCACCTTCACGCTGCCGAATACTTATCAAAATATTGCATTTTATCAGCTCGTCAAACACACTGTCTCGGTTACTGCATTTGCTACATTTTTGACTGTTCAACCTTCAGCAGATGGGCTGAAAAATTTTAATTTAAAAAGATAAGAAAGAAGTTTGAAAGTTTGAAGTTTCCAGTGTAACAGCAGCCAAAACATTAAACAAAGCCTATAAAAAAGTTTAAATACAGTGGAATAGCTCAGTTAAAAAAAAAAAACAACAACATTGTAATATGTCAAAATTGCTCAATAGTTTAAATTACACAAAAGCAAGAAATATAAAAGAGCTCAGTGAGTAAAAATCTACAATAAGGAGGTTTATAAGTAAAAATCTAAACAAAATGAATTCAGGTATGAGGCAGGAAGGATTTTTTGTATCTATACTCCAGGGGTCGGGACAAGAGTATGCAGCACTTTTATTGAATTTCTTTATGGAGTTTTTTTTTCTCCCTCTGATGCATCTGTGACTCATTCAGATGTGCCTTAGAGCAGGATGACTGCAGGTCTTTTTAAAAGTCTTAAATACACATTTACCAAATGAGATCTTCAGAAGTATTCGGCTGTCTTAAATTCAGTCTGGAAAGGTCTTAAACATTTTAGAAAATGTGACTGCGATGTAGGGACTTCATAGTTGGACTGAGCCTTTCAGGCTGTGTTTTTACGGGCTGTGTAAAAATGGCTTACAGTAATTGGAGGCTAATAAGACAAATACATTAACATGACGGTTTTAACTCAGGCCTAAAAATAAACTTCAGGATACCAACAACTCCCATTCCTCAGGACCAGCTGGCCTCCAGGCTTGTAATACACCGTTTGGAAACCTGAAGGTGCTGATTACAAGGAAGAAAGATGTGCTAGCTGGCCTGCATGTTATTGTACAAAAGATGCAAGTTGGAGGACAAATAATTTGAGAAATAACATTTACTAGTGAATTTTCACTTTTGGTGTGTATTTCCATCTCACATTTTATCTTAAACAGTCTTTAAAACTTTATTACCTCCAGACATGAAAGGTGTGGCAGTTTGTGTGCATTTATACATCTTTATCCTCACAGAGTGCAGAACCATCAGCTTTCAGGCCCCTCTAGAGACACACCCCCCCCCCCCCCCCCCCCCCCCCCGCCTCTATTTTTAAGATTAGGCTTAAAACTTTCCTTTTTGATAAAGATTATAGTTAGAGCTGGATCAGGTGACCCTGGACCATCCCTTAGTTACGCTGCAATAGGCCTCGGCTGCTGGGGGCTTCCCATGATGCACTGAATATTTCTTCTTCACTCTTCTCTTTTCACTCTATGTTTATACACCACTCTGCATTTAATCACTAATAATTATTAAATTCTAGCTCTTTCTCCTTTAATGTGTCTTTGCTGTCTCTCTCCCTCACCCCCAGCTGGTCATGGCAGACGTCTGCCCCTCCCTGAGCCTGGTTCTGCTGGTTTCTTCCTGTTAAAAGGGAGTTTTTCCTTCCTGCTGTTGCCAAGTGCCTGTTTAAAGGGGGGTCTTTCTAACATGTAGTGTCTTTACCTTATAATATAAAGTGCTTTGAGGGGACTGTTGTTTTTAACAGTTACTATAGGTTTGTTTTTTGTTATTAGTGTATATTTTATTTCATTGTGACTTTTTGTTCTTTTTAGTCTTTTTATTCATTATTGTATTTATGGCAAATTTTAGAAGCAAGATTTAGCAAAATCATTATAGATATCGCAATGTAAACAGAACTTCTTGGCTAGTTTTCCAAGTTCACAGAATCATTTTGTTTTTTTTTAAAGGTTTAGTTTTTATTTTTATTCACAAATGTTTTTCCATATCTAGCTTTAGTTTTTAGTTTAGTTTTAGTTAACGGTAATAACCTTGGTTGTGATTTGTGAGTTGTGACTATTTATAGATGATGTCTGTGTGTTTCCGCAGGTGTGTGAGGAGGCCAGGTGTCCGAACATCGGGGAATGTTGGGGAGGAGGAGAGTACGCCACGGCCACGGCCACCATCATGGTGAGGCTCTGCTGCTGTTATGGAACTGAATTTACTTCTAGTTTTAGAGGAAGGAAAAGAAGCACGCTGATCTCTGTTTGTCTAGAATGTGTTTACCTGTGCGACCAAACTAGTGTCTCCGGTAAAGCACAGAGATCAATCTCATAGTTATTTATTGATTGGGCACAGATGTGTAAAATTCATCATCTGTTCTTTTAATGAACCTCTAACTGGTGCTGCTTTGTCAGTGTTTTGCATGTGTAAGGATTATCTGTTGCATTCTAGTGAGATAAAGAACATTCTCACGTTCTCTCTGTGTGTAGCTGATGGGAGACACGTGCACCCGTGGGTGCAGATTCTGCTCAGTAAAGACGGCCCGTCAGCCTCCGCCTCTGGACCCCGACGAGCCGTACAACACAGCCAAAGCCATCGTCGCCTGGGGGCTGGACTACGTGGTCCTCACCTCGGTTGACAGAGACGGTACTGGATTCCTGTCATGGTGTTTTGGCTCTGTGTATCTTCTGTTGTACAGCATTACAGCATCATGCAAGAATTACATGAGTGATGACGATCAAGGGCATTACAGTAAACACAGATTCATCCATCCATCTTTTTGTATCTTACCCAGAATGGTATTCTAAACAAATAATGTTCAAGATGTATTGATTATTTAAAAATTTCAGCATTTATTTAGTCTTTTTTTGGTCAAAGAGGCTATTATCATTAAAGTCCTTCCTGTCTGAACTCACGCAAAATGATTGTTTCAGTAAATAAGTATCACAGCGTAAGCTCGACACGCCGCATAATTCTTCGGAACAAACGGAACCGTTCCCCAAAACTGTCGTGAATTTCACAGTGTTTTATAGAAGTTGTTGGTTTGTTTTTGTTTCTTTTTTTCCCAGTTTACAAAAAACATTAATGTGCAAAAATTAAAGAAACTCTACGAGCACCTTTTCAAAATATTATCTGTTCTAATAAGACTTATTTTTTTCGTTCTTTGCAGATATTGCTGATGGCGGAGCGGAGCACTTCGCTAAGACTGTTTCTAACCTGAAGGAAAGGTGAACTCCGCTCAGTCCTCTTTGAATGTTTTGTGTGTGTTTTTATCTGAATGCCTTTTGTAAAATAAACTTTGGTTATTTTCTGCTAGAAATTCTCAGATCCTGGTTGAATGTCTGACTCCTGATTTCCGTGGAGACCTAGCGGCGGTGGAGAAGGTTGCCCTGTCGGGATTAGATGTGTATGCCCACAATGTGGAAACGGTGCGTGAGCTGCAAAGGTACTGAGTCCTGCTCCTGTGTTTTACCAGCTGGTCATGCATGATCTTCATTTTATAGGACTATAAATTCTCAAAGTCAGAAGTGAAGCATCTAATTTCTGGTTTTGTCATTAAAAATCTTTGTTTCATGGTCATAAACACACACTAACCATCCTTGTAAAGCAAAGTTAAAATTTATAAAAATATGTTGTTACACATCAGTAACACACTTTGACCAGCAGGTGGTGCAGCAGAGATATTTCTCAGATGCACGGGGATCTCTGTGTGTCCTGTTTTTTCAGGCATGTACGTGACCCCAGAGCAAACTTTGACCAGTCTCTGAGTGTCCTGAAGCACGTGAAAAAGGTCAAACCCACGGTGCTCACTAAGACTTCCATCATGCTGGGGCTCGGAGAGACCGACCAGCAGATCATCAACACTATGACAGGTGTGTAGAGTCTGCAGTCTCGCACAGACGCACATCAAAAATCAAACAAACACCAGCAATTTTCTGACCGTGCTCTCACAATGACGTTACAGAGCTGCGAGAGGCAGCAGTGGACTGTCTAACATTCGGTCAGTACATGCAGCCAACCAAACGCCACCTGAAGGTAAACACACTCTTACTGTTGTCCTGCTGATTACAGACACAGCTGCACCACACATTTAATGTGACTTTTTTTTTTTGGTGGGGGTGCATTAGGTGGAGGAATATGTCACTCCAGAGAGGTTTTCCCACTGGGAGAAAGTTGGGAATGATATGGGCTTCACCTACACAGCCAGCGGGCCGCTGGTGCGATCCTCCTACAAAGCAGGTGAGAAGTGTCTGACTGTTGCAGCTTTACTGTCATGGATATAAAATGTGTTCTTTGAGGCATTGTTTTTGTTATTTTAAAACAGTTTGTATTTGTGGTGTTTTGGATAGTGAGCTCGTGAGGGGTGTGAATCTTCATCTGATTGTCCAAAGCCAACTGAGCTGGAAATAATAAAATGAAGGTGGTGAAAAATTCAACAATAAGAGTAATATATTAAACATTAGATCAATTCAAGTGGTGGAAATCAGCTTCTTGAGGTTGGCTGGCATCTCCCTTAGAGATATTAGTCATTTGGAAAGCACTTGATCTCAAGCTGCTACTCCTCCACATTGACAAGAGCCAGTTTAGGTGTTCTGGATTGGTCTCACCTAGGATGCTTCCTAGATGTGTTTTTAGCCTGTCCTACTGGGAGGAGACCCCGGGGCAGACCCACGACAGACTGGAGATTAACTCTCGGTTGCCTTGGGAATGCGAGCTGGAAGCTGGAGTAAGTGGCTGGGGGGAAGGAGTTGTGGGTATCTCTGCTTAGACTGCTGCCCCCGGGACCGGGACACCAGACAAGAGGCAGAAAACAGCTGGATTGATTGATTCAGTGCATTTCTTGTTTTGTCTTTACAGGAGAGTTCTTTTTAAAGAATCTACTGAAGAAGAGAAAAGCAGAAGTCACTGCAGAAGAATGAGAAGCCTGCCGCTTTTCATCTCAGCCCTACATGCACAGTGTAAAACTAGGCTTCATCCAACTGTAAAATAATGCACTGATTTAAACTACATGTAGGAAAAACATTTATTAGTACAAGGTCAGTGGGAGGCATTAAATAAATCTGCAGAAGTAACATTAACAGACGTGTAAGTATAGGGCTGTTACTTCTGTTCTGTCCTCCCTGAGAACCAGCCAGAGGGCTGCATTTTAAAGAGATCAAAGAAGAAAGAAGCCTGCAGACATGTTGGATAACCTCAGTGTACACCGTATCCACTCTTCCAGCTGGTGTGGGCAGAGGCTGTAATTTGCTTCCTCTCCTCAGGGGCTCCTAAATCACATCTGCCATCACATCCGTCCTCTCAGTGGACTTTGGGCTTTTTTCGGGGGGGGGACTGACCTTTCAGCAGCAGGCTCTGTTCATGAGCACTTTGATGTCTGCTTCTTCAGAACTGATTTAATGAAGCAGGATGATTTTGATCAGTCTTGTGATACAAAGCAAGGCCAAATTAGGCTCCCAGCAGGTAAATGGTTTTGGTTTTTTGCTACATCTGTATCTGCTGAGCTAGTTTGGAGGAAACTGCAGTTTTTTCTAGTATAATGAATTTTAAATTTCACACCTGGACAAGACAGATGTTTTGCACACTGATCGGTTCAAATGTACATTTTTATTTAAAGAACTGAAAGTCTTCTGTTCACCTTTGCGTATTTGTTTCAAATAAATGTAAGAAAAATTAAAAAACAAAGACAAATGAAACATGAATTTACTTGATTTATTGCATTGGCCCTTCTGAGTAAACAGCCACAAATACTGAAGACAGACTGACTGACATACAGTAGATTTATAAAAAAATACAGTATAAAATTGTGATTTAGAACATTACTTGATTTTACAGTAAATATAAGACTTAGGCTGATAGTGTTCATTTAAAATCAGTCCAACAAGCAGGCAACAGCATATCTTACATATAAATGTATAAAATTAACTGTTTATGGAATGGTTTCATTAAGAAAAGGACATTAACACTCCTCTCATCCAACCCCCACACACTGTTCATCAGGTGTGCACCAACAAAAGAGGGCTGGAACCCAAATAAAACACTGAACCAAAAAGAAAAATGTGTTGCATGTCGAGGGATGGAGAAATGAGTTTCAGACTTTTGCTTTGCTGGTGGGCGCTTCACCGGCAGTGATGCGAGGACCAGCGGCTGCTGGGGTGTAGGGGATTCGTGCTGGCGTCACTTTCTTACCGATGGTCTCAATCTGCAGACAGAAAAAAAAAAAAAAACTGACTTTTTGTCCCCCAAATGTTTGCCTCATTGACACTCATTTTGAGGTAAATACATAATAGGGATTTAAAGTGTTATTTATTGCCCCCCAGTCTGCTTACCTGGAAGCCAAGGCCCTGGAGATGAGAGTGAAGGTGGTCCAGCACTCTGCGACCATCAAATATGAAGGCCGGCTTCAGCATATTCATGTAAATCTTATCATAGTCCAGTTCCTGTGGTGGTATTAAGGAGAAGTTACTTAAAAATTTGTTCACAGATTCCACAAATATAAATTGTTAATAATAATAATTTTTTAAAAAAGTAGTAAAATGTAATTGTGACCTTAAACATGTCCCACTCTGTACAGATGACCAATGCATGAGCACTCTGGCAAGCCTCATAAGGGTCTGATGTCACAGTCACCAACTCAGATACTAAAAATTAAAAACAGTTCCAACAAATCTGTTAGTGGGCACCAGTTTAGCTCACACACTGAGCAGGCGACCAAGGCCCAGGCTCGACTCTGACCCGAGGCCCTTTGCTGCAGGTCTTCCTCCACACCCTCTCTCTCCCTGCTTTCCTGTCTCCTCTTCACTGCACTACTAATAAAGGCAACCCCCTCCTGCCCCCCCTGAAAGATCCCCTCTTGGATCTTTGTGATGTGGGAATATCTTTAATAGAGAACTCTCAGGCATAGCAGCCCCACCCACATGCTGTACAAACCTGTTTGTGAGGGACAACCAATCAGAAGAAAGCTGGCTTCAAGTGAAAGGTACCAAAACACTTACTGCATCGAGGCCCAGTAAAAGACAAATAAAGATAATTTTGAAATGTGAATCAGAGTTCAAGAATAAAAATATAGGAGGTGGAATTGAGCAAAATAGGCCACCTTTAAGATGTTTACACGCCTGAGACATGATGTGCTGCAGTCCTATCAGAGGGTCTCCTGATCATGTCCTTTACACCCACCCAAACATAATGTAGGCGGGCTTAAAGGACATGATATACTTGCTTCATTGGCTTAAATTCTGCCTAAAAGGAGATATGAACTTTTATCTATTGCACCACAGTAGCAGTTAACACAATTTATAAATCTCATGATTAATGCCCTGGAATTCAGGTTTATTTTTAAGCCTTATTATCTGATATTAATATCAGATTAGTAATCAAGTCATTTTAATTTTTGTAGAGTTTGATAACATCATTACCTGTCCTGTATGCATGTTAAGCTTGACCCTGTATGCAGTTTGCCTAGCATAAGCATCCCTGTTGATACAAAGGATCAGCACCGCTATGGCTCACTTATCACATTACAATCAAGTTTATTTAATCTGTTTGTTTAAGCTGCTAACAGCAGAGTACTGAAGAGAGCAAAAGGTGTTTTCTGTAGTTTTCTCACACAGATGTGACTGAGTATCAAATAATCTGTGTTCTTAAACTGTCCCTGTAATCTGCAACAAGGTCAACAAAAATCAACCACACAATGTAATCTTTGCAGTATTGCATTGGAAACTGTAACCTTGGTAAACACACAAACATGCTCAAGTGCACACACCTCTCTCTGGGTTGTCCTCGGAGATGCTGGGCTGGGAGAGGTCGTGGATGATTTGCTCTTTAAGAACTTTGGGGTCATAGATGAATAGCTTGGCTCCCTCATCCATCAGATACTTAGAAATGTAGATACTGGATGACTCCCTGGAGTTCCACAATGCACAAACACAAAACACACACACACCTAGATATCAGCTCAAATCAGGGTTATAGTTCACAGGTGTTGGCGAAAAGCTACATGTAAGTGATCAGCAGTGACTCTGCATGTTATGTATGTACAAAGAGCACACTGAGGGGCTTAGATATCAGCTCTGATCAGGGTTATAGTTCACAGGTGTTGGCAGGTCTACATGTAAGTGATCAGCAGTGACTCTGCATGTTATGTATGTACAAAGAGCACACTGAGGGGCTTAGATATCAGCTCTGATCAGGGTTATAGTTCACAGGTGTTGGCAGGTCTACATGTAAGTGATCAGCAGTGACTCTGCATGTTATGTATGTACAAAGAGCACACTGAGGGGCTTAGATATCAGCTCTGATCAGGGTTATAGTTCACAGGTGTTGGCAGGTCTACATGTAAGCGATCAGCAGTGACTCTGCATGTTGTGTGTACAAACCGAGGGTTTTAAATGGGCTCATGGATTTTTCATACAATGTGAGGTTTATCATTAACAAATGCTTAACAAAGCTGTTTCAACAGAACCGTAAGAGGCAAAAACTAAAATAATAGGAGACAAACCTCGTGTCACCAGTGTCCTTTTTGAAGGAAAAGCCCAGCAGAGCAATCTTTTTGCCAGTGACAGTGTTGAAGAGACAATCAATGATCCTGCAGGCAAACCGCCGTCTTTGGTACTCATTCATGTCAATCACCTAAAATAAATAACCAGCAAATGAGAACAAGGTGAATGTAGAAAGCTCAGACCCATTTTAAAACAAAAAATTAAAATGGAGGTGCCATGCTGCATTGTTCGCACCTGCTGCCAATAGGAAGCCACCTCAGGCAGGTTGAGGGCCTCGCACAGATACACCAGGTTCAACACATCCTTCTGGAAACAGCTCCCTCCGAAACCTGGACGAGGTGTCAGAGGCAGCAAAGAGATGAATGGCAAACATTTGTATGTGTTTAACTGATGTTTTAAAACAAACAAACAAAAAAACAAACAACACACACATACACCTCTTACCTACGCTGGCTTTAAGGAACTTGTTGCCTATTCTCTGGTCCATACCAATCGCCTTGGCCACCTCCTCCACGTCGGCTCCGGTGGCCTCGCACAGAGCACTGATGCTGTTGATGCTGCTGATTCGCTGTGCCAGGAATGCATTGGCTGCCTGCACATGCAGGAAGACTCATTTAGAGCCATTATAGGGACAAGTATTGTGATAATCACTTTAGTATATGAATGAATGAACAACTAAATAAACACAATATACGTATATCCAGGCAAAAACTTTAACTCTTTGACTCAAGTGTAAAGTCTGGCTCTTTTTCTTGGTCTTACATTACAGAAAAATTCAAAAATTTACACTTTTTTTTTGGTGTTTTATATACCCTTCAATGAACTGATCAATCAAGAAAATCATTTGGAAATAGATTAACACTAATCTTACTTGCATTTCTAGTTATACAGGATAGTGAACCAAATCTCATTGTATTTATTGACTGTTGAACTAATAAAAGAAACAATATCAAAAATATCAATCGTGACACAATTGATATTGTCCAATAAAACTGACCTTTTGACAGTCAATTAATAGCTACAATAATCATCAAATGTATGTAAACAGGGCAGCACGGTGGCACAGTGGTTAGCACTGCTGCCTCACAGTTAGAATACCATCTGGAAGGCCTGGGTTCGATTCCACCTTGGCCCAGGCCTCTCCCTCTCTCTGTGTGGAGTTTGCATGTTCTCCCCGTGCTTGCGTGGGTACTCCGGTTTCCTCCCACATTCCAAAGACATGCACTTACTGGGGTTAGGTTAATTGGCTATTCTAAATTGCCCATAGGTGTGAATGAGAGTGTGAAAGTGAGTGTGAAAGGTTGTTCGTCTTTCTGTGTTGGCCTTGTGACAGGCTGGGGACCTGTTCAGGGTGTACCCTGCCTCTCGCCCTATGACAGCTGGGATAGGCTCCAGCCCCCCCGCGACCCTGAACAGGATAAGCGGAAGCAAATGGATGGATGGATGGATGTATTGAAACAGTTCTTTGTTCTGGACCTCACTCAGAGTTTCACTCACCAGCTTGGACAGCTCAGATGACCATGTGTTGGTGGTGATGATTCGCGCCTTGGGGACCCAGCATTCATATACAGCACACAGCGCTCTGATTGCCTTTTGACCTTCAGCCGTCTCATCTCCACCAATCAGGACGCGGTCTGGCTCCTTCAGATCCCGCACCGCTGTTCCTTCTGCCAGGAACTCAGGGTTGGACAGCACCTGAAGCGGCAGTGCAACTTTAGAAATGAGCAGAATGGCAGAGATCAGAGAGCTCTGCGCATGTGACGGTACGCACTTGCAGATTGAGGCTGGGTTTGGTGTTTGCGTCAAATATCCGTCTAATGCTCTCGGCGGCGCGCACCGGGACCGTGCTCTTTTCTGTGACAATCTTGTAGCCGTCAGATACCTCTACAATCCGCCGAGCACACGCCTCGATGAACTTCAGGTCAGCTGCACGACCTTTCCCCATCCCATATGTCTTTGTTGGGGTGTTTACCTGCCGAAGGAGCGCAAGGTGGGTTTTATTACTTTAGCTGGCTAAACAGACAAAAATGGTGTGGGGTGTAGAGCCCAAACAATATTTTGATCAATCATTATCAGCCTGCCAGAGGTATATGTATACTGATGTATATATTAGCACCAATATGAAAACTGAATACAGAAAATGATGCTGGGGGAATTTAGAAATAGTGTAATTACAAAGATGTTACACATCACAGCTGTTACACATCACCACTGAAAATCCAGTATCGGTCGGTCAGGCTCTAATACTGTGCGTGTGCAGTGCAAACGGATGGACTCACTGAGATAAAGACCAGGTCGGCGTCTCTGATGGCTGAGTCTATGTCTGTGGAAAAAAACAAGTTTCTCCCTCGGCATGATTCAACCACCTCTTTCAGTCCGGGCTGAAATGGAAGGAAGTGGGAGGCTGCGTTAGTAATAGGAAAAGAAAAAGAAAACGTGACGAGTGTAACGCAAGCTCACAATGACCACCGACAGCCCTTAAACTACTCATGATGATGTAATACACTGTGGTCCGGGTTGACGTAGAGAAGTTGCAACATAGTCTGGAACTAATTTAGGTTTCATTTGGTCCATGAGGTGGAGCAATGTTTTACAAAAATGTGTCCTGGAACTGTTGCCTGGTTACACCTACTCCTTCAAAACTGTTTTCCAGTTTAATCAATGAAGCTTAAAGAATTTCTGAGATGCTGTATATGAATCTCACAGCTGAGCATATCAGTGCTCCTAAGAGCCTATGACCTACTCCGGCTAGTTAAAGTTTTACTAGATCTTTAACAATTAATCCTGACATACTATCCTCAGTTTTTTTTTTTTTTTTTAAAGATAATGGCACATTACCTCATAAATGGGCAGAGTGTCAGAATTCCAGGCTTTGATTCGGGACTCATTGACGTCCACAACAGTCACTGTGATCTCAGGGCACATATGGGCAATGACGCTGCAAGTTGGGCCTCCTACATACCCCGCACCGATGCAACAGATCCTCTTTATTTGAAACATCTGTGGAGGATACAACACAGAGCTATACAAATTAGGAAAACAATCAAGTAAACATACAAATAAAGAGATTTGTACATCTTGCAGGGCCTGGCAATAGCTGCTGTCCGTATCAATAGTTCTGCCAGATAAGAAAACGGGGGAGGGGATCATATGGTGACCTCCTGCAAGGAATTTCTTTTGTTCTGAAAATAGTTTAAAAGTTTTTCAATTTATATTGATAAAATAAGAAAAATTCAGCAAATGCTTACATTTAATGAGCTTAAAGATTACCTCAACTGTAGCCTAACTATAAGAGTTTTTGATTACTTACCATTTGACCAATTAATTGATCATCTGACTTATTTCAGCTTTGCTAAAAATAAAAACCAATTAAATCTGGACAATGTTAAACATGAATTCACTCTAATTGAGAATTCTCTATCAGGAAAGCAGGTATTTAATATCACTGCTATATTCAATTAACACAGCTAAGACCATCACTGAAGCTGAATAATTTGATTAATCAAGTAGTCAATGACAAAATCAACTACTTTGACAGCATCTCAAACTTTTTCTAGCATTTAAAGTTTTTTTTTTCTAGGTCCGGTTTCTCTGGAGATGATAGTGAATCAGAAGCAGTTTAAACTCCTAAATAATTATCAAATTACCTAATAATTAAAATAATGACTAGTTCACACACAGGAAAATATGTTCTCTGCTCAGCTGATTGGCTGCTACATACAAAAGAGGAGTGCTTCCTCTCCAATAATCAGATTTTCGTCTCTGAAGCGGTGTAAAATCCTCCTGTGGGAGTACTTCACCTCGTCCCCGGTGCCTCGGTGATAGCTACCAGGTGCACCGTTGTAGCCTTGTAGAAAATAAAGAGCCTTTTATTGAAGCTCAGCCACGTCAAGCAGAGCTGAAAAAGGAGCCCTTTATCCCTGATACCTTTCAGTTAGTCCACGTTAGCTGCCAGGAGGTGATGTGGCACTGTTTGGGTAACCGCACATCAACAGGACAATGATGAAGCTACTTTACCTCATCTTCTTTAAAGCTAACAGAGCGAACTATACACGAGAAAGAATGAATGAATGTGTTTGCTCTCAGCGGGTTAGCTAACGGTTTGTTACCTCGACAGTCTCTGAACTTCAGCAATGCGCAGACTGTTAGCTCCTCCGCAAAAATGTGCCCTGTCCCTGTGCGTCGAATTCGCAGTTAAGACACGACAAACGAGGGCAAACCCAAACTGGACGGTTAAAATCACACCACTGAAGTCTTTACGCCAACTTTTCTATGCTGCTCCCCCACCTACACTGGAGCTCTTCTTGGAATGACCAAGTATTTATGACTACACAACTTCCGGCGCCATGCTTTCAAAGTAAAAGCGTCAGACGTTCACATCCACTCATCATGAGCATGAATGTCATGGTAATTTGGGGGCTCTTAATTAGGCCCGAGCCAACCGAAGGGTCGGCGAGGAGCCTATTGTGATTGTAAGGGGGGGGCGGTGCAAAAATGGGGGCGGTCGCATGGGACGCGGTCGCAAGTGACCCCGGACCTCATGGGGACGTGCGCCAGGTCGAGACGTTTCCGAAAAGGTATATTTGAAGGTGACTGGAAAAGCGCATAATTGTTTTTGTTAGCATTCTTCATTATTATTTTTCTAATTCTTCTTTTTCTTTCTCCGTCTATCGCCTCAAATTTGACCCCCTGAACATATACGAAAACTCACCATTTTCGCTACAGAGGTCAGGTCTGGTGAAAAATTCATTTTTTTAATGTCGCCAAGAACAACGTAAGAGGGGGCTCCACGGCGCCACCCGGAAATTTCAGTTTTCGGCCCTCTATGGGAGAGGCCACGATCAACTTTGTCGTAGAACCACGAAATTCGCGTCACACACAGATCATACCAAGACAAGCAAAAAATGCTCTTGGACCACCCCCCCACAACAAACAGGAAGTCAGCCATCTTGGCCTGAACTTTGCCCTCTGCCAAGTCAGCGATTATGCACACCTCGTATTTTAATCATCTCCTCCTAGGGCGTTATACCTACAGTCACCAAAATCGCTCAGCATAATCTACACAAGCAGGGCATCAAGAGATATTCATGGTTTTGTAGAATATTAAACGGTGTTTTCACAAGGGGGCGCTGAACTTGGCCTTCGTTTTAGCCTTTTTTACACTCACCTTTTCTGTCATCACTCGTGCATGCTTTGCCCGATTCTTCCCAAACTTTAATAACTTATGTAGTGTCCCACCCTGTATCCATAAATGAAGAAACAATGGCAATTCCTGCAATAGCGCCCCCTACATAATCAAAATAAAATTTACATGGAGCTCCAAAATTTTAGTTACTCCTACAATTATGAAATTTGGTTTACACATTCTGTATATGAGCCTGATCAAAAAAGTCAATCACACCCATGCCTCATTTTGCACCCCGCCCCCGTAACCACGCCCCCAATCCCCCATTCATTTTCAATGGAAAAATGAACATTTCTGCATGACACACTTTATTCACGTCTTTTGATCTGTACATTGACCACAAACATTTCCAGTAAAGCCCATGATGATGTTACACTGCAGGGGGCGTGGCCCTGGCGCCATGGCGAGCTTCGATCCTTCGCCATGACATTTCGATTGCCTCTCATTCTCATATATTTGTCCGATTACCCTCAAACTTCACAAGTGTGATAAGTACACAGTCCTGAACACATACACATGACATGATTGAATGCAGCTATAGCGCCCCTAGTGGAAACAGGAAGTTGCTCTAATTCAAACACTCATTGTCCAATCTGCACCAAACTTCACAAGTGTGATAAGGACCCACCCCTGCACGCATCCAGGTGAAACTGAATGACAGTGACAGCGCCACCTAGTGGAAACAGGAAGTTGCTCTAATTTAAACACTCATTGTCCAAACTTCACAAGTGTGATAAGGACTCACTCCTGAACACATGCGCATGACATTATTGAATGCCAGTTGCAGCGCCACCTACTGGAAACACATGCCGTAACAGCTCAACCTCGGGTTTTACATTCGGCAGAAGAAGCGGGTCGCTGGGGGTTTGTGAGGCTTGCATGTGGCTCGGTGGGGGTTTGCGGAGCTTGTAGGTGACTTGCTGGGGGTTCGCGGGGGCTCACAGGGGGTTCGCGCGGGGTTTGGCGGGCGCGCAGGCGGCGAGGGCCTTTAACGCCGCTTGCGGCTTTAATTATTTCTTTGAACTGTTCTTTTTCCAGGGTGGAATGATTGTACAAAATTTTTAATTACTTTAACAGCAAGAATTGGATGCACAAGTTGGAATTTATTGAGTCAAAAATATACATACATGCTCAAATATATACATACAATCACTTAAATATTTTAATAATATGCTGTTGACAGTTCTCCTTTTAACTTGACAAAGTTAGTGATTATCATTGAATAAAACTTCTAGTTTCTCTTTGCCAGCATTGAACGATTTGTTAGACAGAATTTATTGAACTGACCATTATTCAGAACTCCAAGGAACTTAGTGAAGATCTAAGAAGAACTGTAGATATGCACAATACATATATACTGTACATATGGCTGGATAGCTCTCTGCTGACATCATCCATACACGTTGATGACAATTTGAACCAAACATTTCAAATACCTCAGCCTTTTCTGTTTCCTTTTCCTAAGAATGGCTTCTTGATAGCACCCTTCATCTGAGACCATTTCTGATGAGGCTTCAGTGAACAGTAGAAGGATCAACTGAGCGTCCATGTGCATCTCTCTGGTCCAGTGTGAGGTCTTTGCTGTATTTTTCCTGTTTCTTAAGGACATGACTTTCAGATACTGTTCATCTGCTGTAGATAGTATTTTAGGCTTGCCACTTCTTCTTCTGTCCTCAACTTGTCTAGTTTCCTAGATTTTTTAAAGACACACTGTCTCTATAAGATACGCCAAATTCTGTTTTGGGAATCACCTTGTTGCAAAAATGCTATTTTATGCCTGTTACCTCCCTTGAGATGCTCTGCCAGACTACTGATGCCACCTTCAGTTGCTGCTTGTTTGTGGGTCTCTGTTTTCGGTTTTGTCTTCAGTAACTGAAAACATGCTCTATTGGGTTGTGATCAGGTGACTGACTTGGCCATTGAATAGTATCTCATTTCTTTGCCTTGAGAAATTATTGGGTTACTGTATTGCATCATCATCTATTTGCTCTGTGAAGTGCTGTCTGATGAGTTTTGCAGCATTTGGCTGAATCTGAGCATATCTGTATCTGAGTATACCCCTGTGCACTTCAGAGTTCATCCTGCTGCTTCTATCAGCAGTCACATGCTCAATAAACACTAGTGAGCTGGTTCCACTGGCAGCCATACATGCCCATGCCGTAACACTGCCTCCATTATGTTTTCATATTTTTATTCAGTTTTATCTATATAGTGCCAAATCACA
This sequence comes from Archocentrus centrarchus, assembly GCF_007364275.1. NCBI lineage: Eukaryota > Metazoa > Chordata > Actinopteri > Cichliformes > Cichlidae > Archocentrus > Archocentrus centrarchus. The sequence continues at coordinate 20,633,899 of NC_044346.1, read as the reverse complement.
ACAAAGAGTCACCTCAATGTGCATTATACTATAAGGTAAAGACCCTACAATAATTACAGAGAAAGCCCAACAGTCAAGACGACCCCCTATGAGCAAGCACTTGGTGACAGCGGGAAAGAAAAACTCCCTTTTAACAGGAAGAAACCTCGGGCAGAACCAGGCTCAGGGAGGGTCAGTCATCTGCTGCGACTGATTAGATGAGGAGAGAGAGACAGGACAAAAGACATGCTGTGGAAGAGAGCCAGAGATTAACAATAACTGATTAAATGCGGCGTGGTGTATAAACAGTAAAAATAGGTGAATGAAAAGAAACTCAGTGCATCATGGGAACCCCCCAGCAGCCTAGGCCTATAGCAGCATAACTAAGGGATGGTTCAGAGTCACCTAATCCAGCCCTAACTGTAAGCTTTATCTATGATGTGGTATGTGTTGGATTATGAGCTGCTTCACTCCTCCACACTTTTCTCTTCCCATCACTGTAAACCCTCTGTATTTCCATTCATGAAGGCGTATCTTCATTGTAGACCTTGACAATGACATGCCTAATTCCCCGAGTCTTCTTTATTTGGTTAGATGTTGTGAAGTTGTCTTTTTTTAATGTTTATAATTATGTCATTATCCACTTTAGTTGTCTTCTGTGGTCTTTCAGGCCTTTTAGTGTTGCTGAACTGCCCAGTGCATTCATTATTTTTAAAAATGCACCATTGTTGACTTGGCCACTCCTAAGGTTTTTGGAATAGGCTGAACAAACAAGATAAGCCAACTGATGGCCTCCCTCTCTTGCACTAACAGATACCAAATAGTACCTGGAATCAACTCTTGATCTTTTATCTACCAAATTTATCATAAAATGACAAGGATACAGGGCACACCTGGAGATGAAACTGCTTGTCAGTTAATTGTCCAATTACATTTGAGCCTCTGAAAATGGGGGTCCATGTATAAAAATGGCCGTAATTCCCTAAACCCCTCGAATTAAAGCTGAAAGTCGGCACTTCAAAATCTGCTGTGGTGGTGTACAGAGGCAAAAATACACAAACTTTCTCCAGTTATAAACTTAACTGTAGCTGACAAATTGTTAATACATTCTGATGGATAATGTACTAAAGTGTACCCATGTTTATATAAACGATCACATGCATTTATCTTTGACATATTCCAAGAATCACATGATTTTTTTTTTTACCCAATTTTTCAAACATTTGATTTATAAAACATATAAAAATATAAACGTACAAGTAGAGCTGCTGGCTAAAACAAAATCAGATAAAAAATAGAAAATTCAACAGCTGTCATTCTCATACAGGACAAAACTTGCAATTTAAATAAAAGCATATAACATAGCACCATCAGATATGATACGGGTGTTATGCTACATTTTATTTGTCATCTTCGAAAAGGTATGGTTTTATTTGGGGGGCTCCACGGTGGAGGTGGACTATCTCCAAGTATCGCTTGTATTCGTCTCTCTTCTTTCCGCCTCTTCTGCTCAAGATCTTTTCTTGCCTGAAGAAAAAAAAAACAAACTTGTGACACCAGCCACAAGAACAATGACTCCCCAGATCACGTCTATATTTAAGATTACTCAATTTGTGAACCTATAAAAATGCTTTATACAAGCAGCTATAAATACAGTACCAGTCAAAAGTACCAGTCAAAAGTTTGGAGACACCCACACCCCCCCACACACCTCCTCAGTCTGGCCACTGAGGAGGTGGGAGATGGACTTCAGGCTGACAAAATGAAGCTCAGAGTCAAAGATCACTCCCATTATGATCTCAACTACACCTGTAAAGTTTCATGACTGTGTCTTGCTCTTAAAGCTGCTGGAGATGGAGAAAGTTACTGCACTGCGAGTCACACGTATCCAAGGCAACACAACATAAAACTCTGAGGTCAGGAAATGATTACTCAAAGAAGAAATGAGTCCGGATATACAGTACTGAGCTAAAGTCTTGAGTCACTCCTCATTTCTTTATATTTTGCGATGAAAGGGGGAAATAAATGTAGCAATTTATCGAAACATGCAAACATGCATGGAAATACAGTTTCTAAGGAGAAAACAGTTTGCACCGTTCTAACGACCTTGAAAGTCAGTATTTGGTATGACCATCTTTATGATTACATGCTGGACACACTGGACACCAAGCCAAGTTAAAAACCTCTTTGGCAATCAGCTTTTTGTTGTCAAACTGTGTCATCTTTGGCATTTTGCATAGATTCAACTAAAGAAATGGGAACAAATGATGTGTTTTTGTGACAGGCTGCTAACCTAAAAGAACCTAAAGATACAATTGAAAACTGGCTCTAAATAACAGTACCTCAAAAATGCACTGAAACAGTTGGTCTAATGCTCGGATTTTTCCTCCTGAGCAGTGAAAACTGTCGTTACCATAGGAAGTCACAAGTGAAGAGTTCACACTTACAGACTGGTGGTGACTGCTAAGTGAGAGACCATCTGTCTCAACAAGCAGCGACACCTCTGATGCCATTAATAATCGTTAATCCTTCTACTTACCACCCAGTTTTCATACGTCTCTAAGGCCATTTTATCTCTTTCTTCCTTGATGTATTTCTCCTCCTCTGCTTTATTTTTGAGTTCTCTGCGCTCTGACGTGAGTTTTTCATGGAGAACATCTTTCTTCTTTTCACACCTTAAGTGTTAAGAAAATTGTAAAAAAAAAAAAAAAAAATTTAATTAATTAATTTAATTTAATCAAAAAAACTGTATTAGATGTCTCTGCTGAGTGCTTTTTGAGAAGGAAATAGTGGATGAAGATCTCGCTTTGACTGCCATCTAGTGGTTGATATTTTTCAAACACAGAGTTTGGTGTGACCTACAAATATTACAGCTTTTACATGTATGTAAAACATCTATGCACAGTCTATTCATCCCTACCACTAAAGAGTATTAATGTGCAAAGCTCAATCATCTTCCGGATCTGTTGTTCAGACCTCACGGCAAAACACTGCATTCTCAGTGCCTTAAAAGTAAGAGACATCACATTTCACCACATTTAAACAAACATGACAAATCAATAATGGATGATTTCCACTCACCAGTTAGAAAAGGCAGATCTGCTGTCTTTCTTTCTTTCTTCCTCCTGCTCTTGTTCTGTCAGCTTCAGTTTATTTTCAGCCTCCCTTTGTTTCCTGTACTTCTCTTTGAGTAGATGATCATGCTCATGTTTCCATTTCTCAAACACCTTTAAT